>NC_083870.1:82304444-82604971 GCF_032452875.1 Bos javanicus
TTAAACAAGGTGATGAAGCAGGCTACAATTTGTGAAAGAACTTGGGAAAGGATGTCACATATATTTGAAATTATGGAGAGAACATTCATTTCTTTTGTTCTGGGCAGAAAAATCAATGCTCAAATTTTAGTTTTGCTAATATACAAGGTTTGACCTCCTTACAAAAAGTACAGTAACATTTGGACTAAGTAGGCCACGTCCTTCGATGTTTGTGGTTTGGCAAAATGGAAATTCTTAAATGGATTCTAGGATCATCTTCAAAGTGTAAAAATTAGGTTAAACTTCGAGAGAAATAGAGCTTAAAGAAGTATGATTCTGGAGTTTTCCTTGTGGCTCAGTGGTAAAGAATCCACTTGCCAGTGCAGGAGACACAGGCTTGACCCCCTGGTCTAGGAAGATCCCACATGCTGTGGAGCAAGTAAACCCACGCACCACAACTGTTGAGCCTGTGCACTGGAGCCTGGGAACCACAACTACTGAAGCCTGTGTGCCTAGAGCTGGTGCTCCACAGCAAGAGAAGCCACTGCAATGAGAAGACCTCACTGCAGTGAAGAGTAGCCCCCACTTGCTACAACTAGAGGAAAGTCTACTCAGCAACAAAGACCCAGCACAGCCAATAAATAAAAATAAAGAAATAAAATTTATAAAAAAGAAGTAAGATTATACATTTTTGTTTCTAAGTAGACAGATACATATAAATATGCAGAATATTTAGTGGGATAGTAGAGAAAGGTAGACTTTCTTTTTTCCAAGTATATTACCATTATATGGGCTTCCCAGATAGCGCTAGTGGTAAAGAACCTGCCTGCCAATGCAGGAAGTACAAAAGACTCGGGTTCAATCCCTGGGTTGGGAAGATCTGGATTAGGAAACAGCACCCTGCTCCAGTATTCTTGCCTGGAAAATTCCATGGGCAGAAGTCTGGCGGGCTACAGCCCAGGGAGCCGCAAAGAGTTGGACGTGACTAAGCACACACACACGCACACACACACACATATTACAATTGTGGACAGACCTTTTCCCTTGTAATCAACACATCACAAAAAAAAAAAAAAAACGCTAGCAAAGGAGAAGCCTTAGTATTTTTAAGGTGAGGGCAAAAATTTTGTATATACACACGTATGTGCACGCACATGTACACACACGAAAACCTATTTTGCGAAAGCTAGAAAATTGTTTTCAAGGAGAAATATATGATCTACAGTTGCAATGCTTAGATATTTGGCAATTGGAAAAATAATTTTTGGTGAAAATAGGAAAACAGATTGACATCAATGTACATTAGCGTAGTAACTTTCATTTCTTGAACATACACTGTGAAATAGTTCTGGGCAATAAATTCTTAGAAAAGTGGGGTTGGATTGGATAAATGTCATAGTTTATGACTGAATACATATAAACAGGTGAAAACTCAAGGTAGAGGGGTAATAATAGCCACCTGATAAAGAGACTTAAAACCCTTTCACCTTACGAAAAAGATTGCTTTAGAGCTATAACTTGATATTATAGTTTGATTTTTTTAAAAAAGAAATTGGTTACATTTGTGGCTACTGTGGATACAGAAAATAAAGAATGGAATGCCTTTTGTTCCCCCAATACAAAGAAGTATCTATCATTTAAAATCTTAACTGTAAAAAAATAATTGATGCTATAGATTCTGGAACTAATACCAAAATTATTGGAAAAGGTAACATAGCTACTATTTCTGCCATGGTGTCTTAAAAGTAAAGAATAGTTGACAGTAGAGAGTTATATAACTATTTCAAGTCAGCAACCAAGCTAAAGTGTAATTCTACAATGTTTGCAACATAATCATGACCCTTCAGACATTTCCTTTATCCCCCAAATCCACCCTTTGCTGTCCATTTCATCTCTACATTTCAGGTTTTTCATACCTTTTGTTTTCACTCATCTAAGCCTCACGCTTCCTTCTCACAGGAATCCTGTGAGATTACTGCAGACTATTTTGATTTTCCCTCTTCAAATTTCTATAGCACACATACTACCTTTAGACCTGTTCTCTGCTGTTTATGAGGCCAGAGCAATTTGTTTCATTCCTGTATGTACATTAGTTAGCCAGATGCTGGGTGGTGGGTAAGTATTATAGAAAACAAGTTTAAAGGGAATTCAGAACAGGAAACAATTAATAGTGTGATGATGAGTATTTGGAGAAAGTGGATTATGAGTGAGGTCCCAAACAGTGAAAGATAAGCCGAGGCCCCAATGAAAAAGATGGCTTAAAACTCAACATTCACAAAACTAAGATCATGGCATCTGGTCCAATCACTTCATGGCAAATAGATGGGGAAACAATGGAAACAGTGAGAGACTTTATTTTGGGAACTCCAAAATGACTGCAGATGATGACTGCAGCCATGAAATAAAAAGATGCTTGCTCCTTAGAAAGAAAGCCATGATCACCCTAGACAACATATTAAAAAGCAGAGACATTACTTTGCCGACAAAGATCCATCTGGTCAAAGCTAAGGTTTTTCCAGTAGTCATGTATGGATTTGAGAGTTGGGACCATAAAGAAAGCTGAGCGCCAAAGAATTGATGCTTTTGAACTGTGGTGTTGGAGAAGACTCTTGAGAGTCCCTTGGAGTGCAGGGAGATCCAACCAGTCCATCCTAATGGAAATCAGTCCTGAATATTCACTGGAAGGACTGATGCTGAAGCTGAAACTCCAATACTTTGTCCACCTGACAAAGAACTGACTCTTTAGAAAAGACCCTGATTCTGGGAAAGATTGAAGGCAGGAGAAGGAGACGACACAGGATGAGTTGGTTGGATGGCATCACTAACTTGGACATGAGTTTGAGTAAGCTCCAGGAGTTAGTGATGGACAGGAAAGCCTGGCATGCTACAGTCCGTGGGCTTTTGAAGAGTTGGATACAACTGAGTGACTGAACTGAACTGAACTGAAATGTGAATAGCCTAAGTGACTGGGACTATAGGTGTCATTTAATAATGGATGAATGAACAAATGAATATATTTTGAGTGGAATCACGTGGCTAAGTTTATTGGACTGTTCCTTTTTTTTTTTTATTTTTTTTATTTTTAAACTTTACATAATTGTATTAGTTTTGCCAAATATCAAAATGAATCCGCCACAGGTATACATGTGTTCCCCATCCTGAACCCTCCTTTCTCCTCCCTCCCCATACCATCCCTCTGGGTCATCCCGGTGCACTAGCCCCATGCATCTAGTATCGTGCATCAAACCTGGACTGGCAACTCGTTTCTTACATGATATTTTACATGTTTCAATGCCATTCTCCCAAATCTTCCCACCCTCTCCCTCTCCCACAGAGTCCAGGAGACTGTTCTATACATCAGTGTCTCTTTTGCTGTCTCGTACACCAGGTTATTGTTACCATCTTTCTAAATTCCATATATATGCGTTAGTATACTGTATTGGTGTTTTTCCTTCTGGCTTACTTCACTCTGTATAATAGGCTCCAGTTTCATCCACCTCATTAGAACTGATTCAAATGTATTCTTTTTAATGGCTGAGTAATACTCCATTGTGTATATGTACCACAGCTTTCTTTATCCATTCATCTGCTGATGGGCATCTAGGTTGCTTCCATGTCCTGGCTTGGACTGTTCCTTTTGAATCATCTGTTCATCATACATTTTTTAGTTCTAGACTACAAAGATGAAATAACAATTTATTTTCAGAAACATAAATTTTAGTGGAGTATACAGAAATGTAAAGAATTATTAGAATTCACTAACTCCAGTAAGAGGTATACACGAGGTCTATGTAAACACAGAGCAGGAAGCTGTAGAGAGGATTTATTTAGAATAGGTAAAATTCTCAAAGGCCTTATATGCAATACTCAATTGCATTGAAATTGAAATACTGAACATTATTTTGGTCATCATTAGGACGTGTGTCAGAGCAACTTTGTGAAGCTGTAGGACACCACTAACTCTTCCTAGGATTTCCCTGTGGGTCTTACTGAGAGAACTGCTGAGCATTTCTCTTGCCTAGCCCTGTAATTATCCTTCAAGTTCAGCTCAGTTCAGTCGCTCAGTTGTGTCCGACTCTTTGCAACGCCATGAACCACAGCACACCAGGCCTCCTTGTCCGTCACCAACTCTCAGAGTCCACCCAACTCATGTCCATTGTGTCGGGGATGCCATCCAAACATCTCATCCTCTGTCATCCCCTTCTCCTCCTGCCCTCAATCTTTCCGAGCATCGGGGTCTTGTCAAATGAGTCAGCTCTCCGCATTAGGTGGCCAAAGTATTGGAGTTTCACCTTCAACATCAGTCCCTCCAATGAACACTCAGGACTAATCTCCTTTAGGGTGGACTGGTTGGATCTCCTTGCAGTCCAAGGGACTCTGAAGAGTCTTCTCCAACACCACAGGTCAAAAGCATCAATTCTTCAGCGCTCAGCATTCTTCACAGTCCAACTCTCACATGCATAAATGACCACTGGAGAAACCATAGCCTTGACTAGACAGACCTTTGTTGGCAAAGTAATGTCTCTGCTTTTGAATATGCTGTCTAGGTTGGTCGTAACTTTCCTTCCAAAGAGCAAGTGTCTTTTAATTTCATGGCTGCAATCACCATCTACAGTGATTTTGGAGCCCCCAAAAATAAAGTCTGACACTGTTTCCACTGTTTCCCCATCTATTTCCCATGAAGTGATGGGACCGGATGCCATGATCTTCGTTTTCTGAATGTTGAGCTTTAAGCCAACTTTTTCACTCTCCTCTTTCACTTTCATCAAGAGGCTCTTTTGTTCTTCTTCACTTTCTGCCATAAGGGTGGTGTCATCTGCATATCTGAGGTTATTGATACTTCTCCTGGCAATCTTGATTCCAGCTTGTGCTTCTTCCAGCCCAGTGTTTCTCATGATGTACTCTGCATATAAGTTAAATAAGCAGGGTGGCAATATACAGCCTTGACATACTCCTTTTCCTATATGGAACCAGTCTGTTGTTCCATGTCCAGTTCTAACTGTTGCTTCCTGACCTGTATACAGGTTTCTCAAGAGGCAGGTCAGGTGGTCTGATATTCCCATCTCTTTCAGAATTTTCTACGGTTTATTGTGATCCACACAGTCAAAGGCTTTGGCATAGTCAATAAAGTAGAAATAGATGTTTTTCTGGAACTCTTCTGCTTTTTCAATGATCCAGCAGATGTTGGCTATTTGATATCTTGTTCCTCTGCCTTTTCTAAAACCAGCTTGAACATCTGGAAGTTCATGGTTGATATATTGCTGAAGCCTGACTTGGAGAATTTTGAGCATTACTTTACTAGTGTGTGAGATAAGTGCAATTGTGCAGTAGTTTAAGCATTCTTTGGCATTACTTTTCTTTGGGATTGGAATGAAAACTGGCCTTTTCCAGTCCTGTGGCTACTGCTAAGTTTTCCACATTTGCTGGCATATTGAGTGCAGCACTTTCACAGCATCATGTTTTAGAATTTGAAATAGCTCAACTGGAATTCCATCACCTCCACTAGCTTTGTTTGTAGTGATTCTTCCCATGGCACACCTGACTTCACATTCCAGGATGTCCTGCTCTAGGTGTGTGTGAGTAATGACACCTTCGTGATTATCTGGTTCATGAAGATCTTTTTTGTACAGTTCTTCTGTGTATTCCTGCCACCTCTTCTTCATATCTTCTGCTTCTGTTAGGTCCATACCATTTCTGTCCTTTATTTTGCCCATGTTTGCATGAGATGTTCCCTTGGTATCTCTAATTTTCTTGAAGAGGTCTCTAGTCTTTCCCATTCTATTGTTTTCCTCTATTTCTTTGCATTGATTGCTGAGGACAGATCTTTCTTATCTGTCCAAAAAAGGACATCTTTTTTTGGTGTTAGTTCTAGCAGGTCTTGTAGGTCTTCATAGAACCATTTAACTTCAGCTTCTTCAGCATTACTGGTCAGGGCATAGACTTGGATTACTGTGATATTGAATGGTTTGCCTTGGAAACAAACAAGAGATCATTCTGTTGTTAAGATTGCATCCAAGTACTGCATTTCGGACTCTTGTTGACTGTGATGGCTGCTCCATTTTTTTCTAAAGGATTCCTGCCCACAGTAGTAGATATAATGGTCATCTGAGTTAAATTCACCCATTCCAGTCCTTCTTAGTTTGCTGGTTCCTAGAATGTCGATGTTCACTCTTGCCATCTGTTTGACCACTTCCAATTTGCCTTGACTCATGGACCTAGCATTCCAGGTTCCTATGCAATATTGCTCTTTACAGCATCGGACCTTGCTTCTATCACCAGTCCCATCCACAACTGGGTATTTTGCTTTCGCTCCATCCCTTCATTCTTTCTGGAGTTATTTCTCCACTGATCTCCAGTAGCATATTGGGCACCTACTGACCTGGAGAGTTCCTCTTTCAATGTCCTATCTTTTTGCCTTTTCATACTGTTCATGGGGTTCTTGAGGCACGAATACTGAAGTGGTTTGCCATTCCCTTCTCCAGTAGACCACATTCTGTCAGATCTGTCCACCATGACCCGCCTGTCTTGGGTGGCCCCTTAGGGCATGGCTTAGTTTCATTGAGTTAGACAAGGCTGTGGTCCATGTGATCAGATTGGCTAGTTTTCTGTGATTGTGGTTTCAGTCTGTCTGCCCTCTGATGCCCTCTCTCAGCGCCTACCGTCTTACTTGGCTTTTTCTTACCTTGGATATGGGGTATCTCTTCACGGCTGCTCCAGCAAAGCTCAGCCGCCGCTCCTTACCTTGGATGTGGGGTAACTCCTCTCGGCCGCTGCCCCTGACCTTGGACGTGGGGTAGCTCCTCTCAACCGCACTCGTGTGCCGTCGCAGCCGCCGTGCTTGTGCTGACAGCAAATGTCTGATGTAACTGGGAGAGTTGGTTGTCTCTACTTGCTTGGAAATACCATCTCAGAAGGTAGCGATCCTTCAGTGTTAAAACTTCATAAACATCAGATTGAGATACCCTAATTAGTATGGAGACCTGAAAAATGTGCATACCTTGAAATAAAAGTGTTCACTTTGAAGATAGTGATGGTGTATATTTAAATCCAAAAAGAAAGAGCAAAGAAAAGAGTATTTGTTTGAATTTTGTAAGTTTTTCAAATGTATTTCCAAAGGTCTGTAACTAAACATAATATATTTGTCCCAAATTAATATTTATTTCTAGTCATTTGGTTCTCCTAAAATCACAAGGAAGAAAAGCGCTGCAGACTATTCTCCAACAACTGGAACCTGTCAAATGAGCCCAGTTGCTTCTCCCACAAGCTCAAAAGAACAAGAAAACAGAAATGGACCATCAAATGGTTAGTTGAACATTCTTTTCTGCTTATTGTGAGATTTTTTCTAGGTGTTGGTTAAATTGGAATTTTGATTTAATAATATGTGAATCCTGCAGCAGCTGATTTTTGTCTTTTTTAAAGAATTCAACATAGAAAAGAATAGAATATAGGTAATACTTTGGACATAAATGTAAACTCTAGGCAGTTACATTAAAATGCTGCTGCAGACTTTGTTACCTTACTTTCCCATCCATTAAATAGAAATTATGGCGTGACTGCCTTCAGCCACTATCAATTATAATAGTTTAGCCCCTTAACAAGTTAACAAGCTATCTATCATGTGCATAAATTAAAGGGTACATAATTCAGGTAATGCACTACACTTTAATACTTCTAAATGTTATTTTTATTCATGTTGTCCATTGAGTTTTATCCACATTTCCTGTGTCTTTATAGCTTGTTTTATTTATTGTATTTCATTCTCTTCTGTTACTATTTTAAGTGCACTTGCAAAAGGTTTGTATAATTACTGTTAGAGAATAATCTAATTTTAATATGAAATTCTTTATTTTAAATTATTGTTAGTTTAATTTTGACCACATATATTTCTTATCCTCTGGTAGTTTATTGCTAAAATATTCATTTAAAAGATGCAGGAATCTAGATTTCATAGGCTTAATTTTTAATATTGTAAAAAAGTCGTGAATCAGTGACCCGTCAAGTTTCTATAATATGAAATATTAAGTAGGCTTAAATTGAAAAGAATATATTTTAGATATACTGTGATTAGCCTGATTCATATTTATTGTAAAACATTTGAGTGCTAAGTATATACTGGAAGCTACAGAGAAACAAAGAATTCTCCTCATTTTACCTAATTTGTTGTAATGAAACCTTTAATGAGATCTTAACTTTTGAATGACTTTAATCAGGTGCTTCTTAATCTTAAAGCTATCACTGTTAAGTTTGCTTTCACAAAAATACATGAAGATGTAGATGTCTTCTTCAAGCTCTATAGTTCTGGGTTGTTGTTTTTGTTGTTTTTTCTTTAATTCACTTGATACACCTTTTGTTTAAAATGAAAAATTAGTGCCTTAGATATGGAACATCTCTATACTGAAATGTGAATAGATTTTAAGTGGATACGTACTTAATTTCCATATTGAAATTAAATATGGACTTAAGGGAACATTTCTTTTGCCCATAAAAAGATTGGTCACATGATCTCAGTTGACATTTAAGTGGATAATTATCACCGGTTATAGTACTTGGTAAGCTCTTTTTTGAAAAGTCATATAGCAGGAGTTCCTAGAGTGCTGGTAATATTCTGTTTCTATATGATGGCTATGCTGGTTCACCCTATAATTATTCATTAAACTGTACGTATGTGTTTTATGTATTCTTTGATATATAGTTCTCACACAAGCCTCAAAATAGAATTCTGCCTAGGATCTTGTAGCAGATTATGTCATTTGTAATCATTATATTGATTTTCCTAATATGTCATCTTATTGTATTTTAAAAATAGAAAAGCTTGTCTTACAAGTTCTAAATGAAATTATAACTTCTGTTAACAGCGTTACTTTTTAAGTATTGTACAAAACACAAGGTACAATTTAAATAAGCACTTCTGCTTAAAGCACATTTTCAAAGACATTTTAGGTGCTCATCTGTCTCATTTATTCTCCTGCCCTTCCCATGTTTATAGTACTTCAGCCACCCTTATTTTCTGGCTATTTGTCAATCATGCTGAGCCTGTTGCCTCCACAAGAACTGCACTTGCACTTCTTTCAACCTGGAATATTCTTCCTCCAGGTATTTATATGTGCTTTCTATGTTCAGTTGAATTACATACTATGTGAACAGGTGGCAATATTAAATTTATTTACAATTATAAAAGGAAAAAAATCTAGATATAAGTCTTCCCTCTACTTAAATTCTACATAGCCCTCAAATGGAGTGACTGCTTCCAGTTTATACAGTGAAGATATACCTACACACACACTCTCCCTCTCTCTCATTTGTCATTGTGTATATTGATTACATTTATGTATGGTTGTGTGTGTGTCATTATACTGCCCTGCCCCTTAGTAGGGGTCATCCCCGTCCCTGCTGCTGCTGCTAAGTCGCTTCAGTCGTGTCCGACTCTGTGCGACCCCATAAACGGCAGCCCACCAGGCTCCCCCATCCCTGGGATTCTCCAGGCAAGAACATTGGAGTGGGTTGCCATTTCCTTCTCCAATGCACGAAAGTGAAAAGTGAAAGTGAAGTTACTCAGTCATGTCCGACTCTTAGCAACCCCATGGACTGCAGCCTACCAGGCTCCTCCGGCCATGGAATTTTCTAGGCAAGAGTGCTAGAGTGGGCTGCCATTGCCTTCTCCTATCCCCGTCCCTACCACTTGGCAAATTTTTCCAAAGTAGTATCCTTTTTAGAGGAGAAAAAAGATGGTAAAATTTTGTGTTCCTTTACTCCTAAGAATGCACTTGTTTTTTAATAGTTGGGGTGGAAGGATAAACACCAAATTTGACAAAGAGAGTACTTGTAAAATAGACAATAGATGTGTAGAAATCACCCCAGATTGTAGCAGTGTTAACAACATAGACAGATAAACAGATGGAGTATATGATAAAACAGTAAAGGAAAGTAATGGATAGAATAAACTCCAACATATGTCAAATAGGAGTTCCACAAGAAAGAAGAGAAAAAGGAGCAGAGGCAGTAGTCTAAGATATATGAACTATCAGGTTTTCGTAGTTGAGGAAAGATGGAAATTTCCAGATTAGAATAACATGCTTTGTCTGAGCAAGATGAATTAAACAAACTCACACCTAATCATATCATGATAAAACTGCAGAACATCAAAAACAAAGACAAAATTTTAGCGACAGGCCGACATTAGACTTCTCATCAGTATCTGTAGTCTGTGGCAGGAAATGGAATAATACCAACTGAAAATCACATCTGAAGTTTTCATTCAGGAAGTAAGAATGAAGTAAAGGTATTTTCATTCAGTCTGAGAGAATTAACCATTCACAAATACTCCTTGAAAGATTATTAAAGAATATTCTTCTGTGAGTACATGCTCATAGTTCAGTTCAGTTCAGTTCACTCACTCAGTCGTGTCTGACTCTTTGCGACCCCATGAATCACAGCACGCCAGGCCTCCCTGTCCATCACCAACTCCCAGAGTTCACTCAAACTCATGTCCATCAAGTCGGTGATGCCATCCAGCCAACTCATCCTCTGTCGTCCCCTTCTCCTGCCCCCAATCCCTCCCAGCATCATAACTGAGCCTCAAATAAAGGAATGGAATGCAAAGAGCAGTGGTAAAATAATAAATTAACAAGCATGTTGGTAAATCTGTAAACCTAGTTATAAAAATGTGATTACCAATTCTGCTGACTATAAAGCAAAAGAGTGGGTTAAAAACAAGTACTAATAGACCATAAGAGCTTGGAAGATATATGTGGAAGCAGGAAGGAATTACAAATTTAAGGTCCTTGTAATCTTCAGGGAGCAGATGGAATATCTGTCAGTTGAACTTTTAATTGTGTTTTTGTTTACTTGCCTTTAAAATGGGGAAAATAACATCTACCTCAGGATTGTTATAAGAATTAAAAGAATTAACATACAAAAAGTACTTAGAACAGTGACTGGCATATAGTAAGTGTTTAATACATATTTTCAGTTCAGTTCAGTCACTCAGTCGTGTCCAACTCTTTGTGACCCATGGATTGCAGCATGCCAGGCATCCCTGTCCATCACCAACTCCCAGAGCTTACTCAAACTCATGTCCATTGAGTTGGTGATGCCATCCAACCATCTCATCCTCTCTCATCCCCTTCTCCAACCCACTTGATTCTTTCCCAGCATCAGGGTCTTTTCCAGGGTTAGTTCTTTGCATCAGGTGGCCAAATATTGGAGTTTCAGCTTCACCATCGGTCCTTCCAATCAGTATTCAGGACTGATCTCCTTTAGGATGGACTGATTGGACCTCATTTCAGTCCAAGGGACTCTCAAGAATCTTCACCACCACCACAGGTCAAAAGCATCAATTCTTTGGTGCTCAGCTTTCTTTATAGTACAACTCTCACATGCATACATGACTACTGGAAAAACCATAGCTTTGACTAGATGGACCTTTGTTGGCAAAGTAATGTCTCTGCTTTTTAACATGCTATCTAGGTTGATCATAGCTTTTCTTCCAAGGAGCAAGCATCTTTTAATTTCATGGCTACAGTCACCATCTACAGTGATTTTGGAGCCCCCAAAATAAAGTCTCTCACTGTTTCCATTGTTTCCCCATCTATTTGCCATGAAGTGATGGGTCCGGATGCCATGATCTTAGTTTTCTGAATGTTGAGTTTTAAGCCAACTTTTTCACTCCTCTTTGACTTTCATCAAGAGGCTCATTAGTTCCTCTTTGCTTTCTGCCATAAGGGTGGTGTCATCTGCATTTCTGAGGTTATTGATATTTCTCCTGGCAATCTTGATTCCAGCTTGTGCTTTATCAAGCCTGGCATTTCACATGATGTACTCTGTATATAAGTTAAATAAACAGGGTGACCATATACGGCCTTGACATGCTTCTCTCCTGATTTGGAACCAGTCCATTTTTCCATGTCTGGTTCTAACTGTTGCTTCTTGACCTGCATACAGCTTTCTCAGGAGGCAGGAAAGGTGGTCTGGTATTCCCATCTCCTGAAGAATTTTCCAGTTTATTGTGATCCACATAGTCAAAGGCTTTGGTGTAGTCAATAAAGCAGAAGTAGATGTTTTTCTGGAACTCTCTTGCTTTTTCAATGATCCAACAGATGTTGGCAATTTGATCTCTTGTTCCTCTGCCTTTTCTAAATCCATCTTGAACATCTGGAAGCTCTTGGTTCACATATTGTTGAAGCGTGGCTTGTAGAATTTTGAACATTACTTTGCTAGAGTGTAAGATGAGTGCAATTGTGCGGTAGTTTGAACATTCTTTGGCATTGCCTTTCTTTGGGATTGGAATGAAAACTGATCTTTTCCAGTCCTCTGGCCACTGCTGAGTTTTCCAAATTTGCTGGCATACTGAGTGCAACACTTTTACAGCATCATCTTTTAGGATTTGAAATAGCTCAACTGGAATTCCATTACCTCCACTAGCTTTGTTAGTAATGATGCTTCCTAAGGCCCATTTGACTTCATATCCCAGGATGTCTGGATCCCAGTGAATGATCATGCCATCGTGATTATCTGGGTCATGAAGATCTTTTTCAAGATCTGTATCATGACTACACAGAAGAAGATAGTTCTTCTGTGTATTCTGTCCACCTCTTAATATCTTCTGCTTCTGTTAGATCCATACCATTTTCATTTTTTATTGTGCCCATGTTTGCATGAAATGTTCCCTTGGTATCTCTAATTTTCCTGAAGAGATCTGTAGTCTTTCCCATTCTTTTGTTTTCCTCTATTTCTTTGCATTGATCACTGAGGAAGGCTTTCTTATCTTTCCTTGCTATTCTTTGGAAATCAGCATTCAATGGGTATATCTTTCCTTTTCTCCTTTGCCCTTAGCTTCTCTTCTTTTCTCAGCTATTTCTAAGGCCTTGTCAGACAACCATTTTGCCTTTTTACATTTCTTTTTCTTGGGGATGGTCTTAATCCCTGCCTCCTGTACAGTGTCACGAACCTCTGTCTATAATTCTTCAGGCACTTTGTCTATCATATCTAATCCCTTGAATCTGTTTATCACTTACACTATATAATCGTAAGGGATTTGATTTAGGTCATACCTGAATCGTCTAGTGGTTTTTCTTACTCTCTTCAATTTAAGTCTGAATTTTGCAATAAGGAAATACATATTTTAGCTATTTTTATGAATATTATTATCAAAGACATCATATGATTTATTATAAAGGGGTAGAACAGTAAATACTAGCTTATTTAAAAACTAATAAGAGTTGGTATAAGAATATTAATATTAATATAGACCAAAATAGTTATTATGACAAAAGGGCATTATTGCAAATAATAGAACTTTTTCCCGTAATGAAAGAATAGAAGATTCAGTACCAGGAAAGGAATCCTGAACCTATGTGCATGAAAAATAAAAACTCAAGCAAGATGTGACAAAATAGGACAGTATTATAAGGAGAAATTCACAAGTCCTTAATCATAGTAGGCTATTTTTTCAGAAACTGATAAAATAGATTTAAAAATTTAGGAATGATGGAGATAGTTTATGTGTTTGTTTTTATTGTCATTCAAACCATACTTTTTCTTCCAGTTTTATTGAACTAATAATTGACATATTGTTTAAGCTGTTCAACATAATGATTTGACTTACATACATCATGAAATGATTATCACAGTAAGTTTAGTGAACATCCATCACCCATTTCACTTTCTGCTGTTGTTCTTTAGTCTCCCAGTTATGTCCTACTGTTTGCTACCCCATGGGCTGCAGCATGTAGGCTTCCCTGTGCTTCACCATCTCCCAGAGCTTACTCGTTTCACATAGATATAAATAAAAGGAAAAAATTTTTCCCTGTGATGGGAGCTGTTAGCTTTCTCTCTTAACAGCTTTCATATATAACATACCACAGTATTAATTATATTCATCATGTTGTATGTTACATACCTAGTACTTATTTGTCTTATGACTAAGGGTTGTACCTTTTGACTACCTTCATCTCATTCCTCCTTCCCACTACTCTGTGCCTCTAGTAGTATTCCATAGTGGCTGCACTAATTTATATTCCCACTAGTAGTGCATAATGATTCTCTTTTCTCCATATCTTTGTCAACATTTGTTGATTCTTCTCTTTTTTGATAATAGCCATTCTGACCACATATGAGGTTTGGTTTGTATTTCCCTGATTATTAGTCATTTGAGCATCTTTTCATATGCCTGCTGGCTATCTGTATATCTTCATTGGAAAAATGTCTGTTGAGACCGCCTGCCCATTTTATAATCAGGTTGTTTGGTTTTTTGATGTTAAATTGTTTACGTTCTTTGTATATTTGGGATATTAACTCCTTACTAGACATATCATTTTGAAATATCTTTTCCATTCAGTAGACTGTAGTTTCCTTTACTATGCAAAACTTTTTTAGTTTGATATGTTTCCATTTATTTATTTTTGCTTTTGTTTCCCTTGCCTGAGAAGATAATATCAAAAAAAAATATTACCAAGTCCGATGTCAAAGATCTTACTGCCTATGCTTTCTTCTAGAAGTTTTATGGTTTCAGGTCTTATATTGGAATCAGAGTATGAAACTCTAGTTTTGTTCTTTCTCAAGACTGTTTGGCTATTTGAGTATCTTTTTTGTTATAAAGTATAAAATATTTAGAATTGAGTGATAATAAAAACATGTCAGCACTTAGAGGAAAAAATTTATACCTAAACATGGCATGATAATGAAAGCATTCATAGTGGGTTCACATTTATCAATGCATATATTTTAAAAAGATGACTGAAAACTAAAAAGCTGAACATTCAACTCAGAAAGATAGAAAAAGAACAATAGAACAAACCATAAAAAGTAGAAGAAAATAGGAAAAATATAAATAGAAAAATATTACATAGAAATTGTTCGATTAAAAGAATAATAGGATCTCATTCACCTCTTAGCCTACAGACTCCAACTTGATCTGCAATAACTCTTTTAGAAAAAAAATTTTAGTATGTGACATCTCAGGCAAGTAATTTTAAACCTCTCTGGGTCAAAGTTTTCCTCAATTCTTAATTCCTGGTTTGGGACCAAAAGATCCCTGAGATGTGCCAAGTGTAAAGTATATTTATCAAGAAGCAGCATGATACTGGCCTAAACCTGCTTGAACTTTAAATTAATTTGTTAGTAAATAATCATAGCATCTTGGCTAATAGAATAATCTTTGTAGCTAAATGGCTGGATTTAGATCCTGACTGTACCACTTACTAGCATTGGAGCTTCAGATAAATTTTATGACCATTCTGTGCATTTGTTGTCTCATCTGCAAAATGGGAGTAAGAATGACTATCTCAGAGGTGTGCAAATTAACTAGTTAATATAATGTAACATTTAAAACAGTGCCTGGCCCTAAAGGCACTTCATCATCACCATTGTTGATTATACTTCTAAACATTATTATCATTATTATCTATTGAAAGATATCCTCATTAGTTCAAGAAAGGGCTTCTGGGAGCCTTACCAGAAAGTCCAAATACAATTTTTAAAGCAGTCCCGATTCAGTGATATTACATTTATCACCAGTGTTTTGTGAAACTACATTTAAAGGGAATCAAGTACACAATTATTGGAGAAGGAAATGGCAATCCACTCCAGTGTTCTTGCCTGGTGAATCCCAGGGACAGGGGAGCCTGGTGGGCTGCCGTCTGTGGGGTCGCACAGAGTTGGATACAACTGAAGCGACTTAGCAGCAGCAGCAGCAAGTACACAATTATTAATCATATATAGTGTAGCAAGGAAGAGTACGTAGAATCCACAGTACTTTAGTGTATGTTAATTGCTAATAACATGGAATGAAATAAGGAAAAGTGATTATTAAATAAGTGAAAAACTCTTGTTGTGATAGAGTCCACTCAGTACTCTTTGATAACTGATCCAAATGTTATTCTTTGAGACATTAAAATTCCTCCTATTTAACAATTGAAATGTCTATTGTTTAAAAGCATAAATCCTGGGTGCTTCTCTGATGGCTCAATGGTAAGTAATCTGCCTACCAATGCAGGATACCTGGGTTTAATCTCTGATCTGGGAAAATCTCACATGCCTCAGAACAACTAAACCTGCGCCACAACTTTTTTTTTTAATTTATTTATTAATTGAAAGATAATTGCTTTGCAGACTCTTACTGGTTTCTGCCAAACATCAACATGAAGCAGCCACAGATATATATATGTCCCTTTCCTCTTGAACCTCCCTCTCATCTCCTTCCCCATCCTACCCCTCTAAGTTGTTACAGAGCCCTGGCTTGAGTTCCCTGAGTCATAACAGCAAATTCCTATTGGCTATCTATTTTACGTATAGTACTGTAAGTTTCCATGTAACTGTCTCCATACATCCCATCCTCTCCACCCTCACCCCCGTCCCTTGTCCATAAGGCTGTTCTCTATGTCTGTGTTTCCACTGCTGCTCTGCAAATAATTTCATCAACTTTTGCACCTGTACTCTGGAGTTCAGGAACTGCAACTACTGAGCCCTCGACCTGTAACTACTGAAGCCTGTGTGCCCTAGAACCCATGCTTCGCAGCAGGGGAAGCCACCACAATGAGAAGCCCTC
The DNA here is from genome assembly GCF_032452875.1 of Bos javanicus. Classification (NCBI taxonomy): domain Eukaryota; kingdom Metazoa; phylum Chordata; class Mammalia; order Artiodactyla; family Bovidae; genus Bos; species Bos javanicus. The sequence continues at coordinate 82,320,967 of NC_083870.1, forward strand.
ACGCAACTAGAGTAGCCCCAGTAACTGCAGCTAGAGAAAAGCCTGCACAGCAACAAAGACCCAGCACAGCCAAACATAAATAAATAAAATTATATATATATAAAAGAAAAACAAAACATAAGTCCTTCCATGAGAAGATTGAAATTAATGCTATTAGTTATGTTTTATAGTTCGTGATATCTGACTAATCCCCTTATAATATCTGAATATTTAGAAAGGCCTAAAACACCTGGTGAAAATTCAAATAAAGCAGTCTTTTGCTGTTTCTCACCTAGCACTACTGACTGCTTGTTCTAAAAATGTGAAAAATAATTAATTACAGGTTAAAAGAACAAAGTAATATGGTGGAACTTTATTGAATGGAAATAGCTTAATTCAAAATTCAGGAAGTTAGTATTAATCTTTAGGCAACGATTAATACTGTTTTATGAAATAAAAGTATATAATGTATTTTTCATTTGTGGTTTTTCTATTAAAAACACTTTTTTTGAGAGACAGATTTTAATGAACTTACTTCCCCAAAGTTCTCCAAAATCATAAGTAAAATATTGTTACTCTTTTCCCCATTCATCTTTTATTAAATAAACTCTTAACCATATTGACTTATTCTATTTGGAATTTAAGGATACCAATAAATCAAATAATGAAAAGTTAATAACAAGAGGTAACTAGGACTTTAGCAAAATTTCTAGACGTGCAAGTTTTTCTGTTTTGGGCATTAAAGACTATTATGAGATAAAAATTTAGTTATGACTTATTTTTTTGAGAGAAGGCATAAGTTCCAAAGTAACAACAAGGGAAATTATTGTTAGTTTCTGAACCACCTCAGTCAATGAAATTGTAAATTTCCTCTAGAAATAGAAGCAAATGAGAGTAATGGAGTACAAATTAAATGAAGAAAAAAATGTAAACCAGCAATGGATAGTCTGTTCCAGACAATATATTTTTTAATGTGTTAATAAATCACACTTAAATTTTAAAGAAGTTGCCTTCATGTTATATGCGTATTTGATTTCATCTGGAAGTATTGGATCCTCCTGCAGTATTATCTAGAACTATGCCATCCAGTACATGTACATGTTGAACATGTGGAGTGGGACTGATCTGAATTGAAATGTGCTATAAGAATACACACCAGATATTAAAATCTTAGTTTGGAAAAAATAATATATATAATAATTTATGTAGATTGTGTGTTAATATAAGAATATTTGGGTATATTGGGTTAAATCAAATATTCAAATTTGACTTTTGCCTTTTATAAAAATTTTGTTAGTAGATTTTAAATTAATAAGTGACATTATATTTCTTTTGGAGAGTATGAGCTTGTTTTTCATGGTGCATTGTACCAATTTTTTAGAAAAGTAGTAACTGCCAGTTGTTGAGCAAATGGAGCTATATTAAAATGTGTAGTGAGAGAAGGTGCCAATGTTTGTATTATAAAAAATGAATTTTCTTCACTGATTTTCATTAGTAGTAATGAGTTTGGATTATTCATTCATTTGCTTCTTTATTCATTCAGTAAAAGGCCAGTATATGTAAAACACAGAATCTCTAACTATGCTAATGTGTCCTCAAGTATGAGGACTAAGTCAATATGCACTTTTAAATTGAAGTTTAAAAGTTGATTTACAATATTGTGATTTACAGCATAGTGATTCAGTATTTTTGCAGATTATATTCCATTGCAATTTATTAGAAGATAATAGGTATCATTCCCTGTGCTATACAGTGTATCTCACTGTCTTAGATGTAATTATCTGTGTCTATACATCCTAAACCACTAATTTGTCCCTCCCCTTTTCGCTTTCCCCTTTGGTAACCACAAGTTTGTTTTATCTGTGAGTCTGTTTCAGTTTTGTATATACATTCATTTATTATCTTTTAAATTCCACTTATAAATGACACCATGCAGTATTTGAAATATCTTCAAAGGCATTAAAGGTATTTCCAAGAGTTTACTAAATCATTTAGCATTTAAGCAGTCAGGTACTTTTGTCCCTAAAATTATATTTGATTTACTGTGCTATCATGAGGAGCTCACTATTTTCTAGATATTAGTATCAACAATTCCTTGTTGTTAACTGTGAGACAAAAAAATAGGAGTTAAATAATATAAACTGGAAACTTTAATAATTTTTATTAAAATATTTGATGAAAGCATCCTCTATAAAGTAAAGTTTATATTATTCAGTTGGGTTTATCTAGTTTTTCTTTTTAATATACCAAGCCCCAATAGAAATTTTATTCAAAAGATTGTTTCTTCTGTATAATATAATCCATGAATAAAAAATTAGAATGGAAAAAAAATAAAAATAAAAAATTAGAATGGGAAATAAAAAAGAAACAAAGTACCTATTGCAAAGTTCTTCACAATATTGCAAAATTTTTCCCATACCAAATTGCAGGATACTTTTTCATTAACTACTGTTCTTTCATTTGTCTACCCTTTTATTTTTTATTTAAAATTTGGTGATCTAAATTCTATTTAAAGTTTGACAATTTTGCTTTAACTTTATGTTCCTTTTATTGCACACATAGGAAAGAGGGAAAACTTGAATCACCTCAGTATAAACAAAAGAATGGAATCTACTATGCAAGACAATGAGTAAGTTTGTTTTTGCTGAAATAATATACATGTGTCTTAAAAAGGTCATATTTGTTAAAGTGATGTTTTAAGATAAATCATTTCTTTTGAGAAATGAATGGTTTATAGAAATGTTTATAGTTTATAGAAATGAATAAAAAGTCTGTAGAACTATTTTTTCTTAAAGAAGTAACATACTTTATTTTTGATGTGTTTTAACACTGTTCATATGATGGTGATATGCATGCATGCATGCATGCTAAGTCGCTTCAGTCATGTCCAACTCTGTGCGACTCTATGGACAGCAGCCCACCAGGCTTTTCTGTGCATAGGATTCTCTAGGCAAGAATACTAGAGTGGGTTGCCATTTCCGTCTCCAATGATGGTGATATATGATACCTTAATTTTAATAGCCATTTAGCCCAGTTCTCCCAGTCTATGCTTAAGAAACTAGCTTAGGGTAAAACTGAGGAAAACACCCTCTTTGGATGGAGAAGTAATATATTAATTTACAACATGAGACCATAAGATCCCAATGGATAGATGCCTCATTTTCCTCATCTTTACCCATCCATCACACTGTATGGCACAAAGAAGATACGGCTGGAAAAGTAATGGATGGATGGAGAAGTAATATTTTAGAACATAATGCCTAAAAAATAACTGGTTCAGGAGATAGGAACATAGTGAAGCCAGCAGAATGAGGAATCTAGAGGAACCTAGAAGGCTTATTGGCCATCAGTCAACAATTTTCATATTGGCCTGTCAATAGTGCCTTGAATGAAATCGTTTTGTGTAGAAAGCTACTGCCTGTGTATTCTGGAAAGAATATTTATATCTGTTCACTACGACTTGAAAAATTGAAATAAGCAGAACAGGGAGTTGAATTTTCATAGTAGTTCATGTGTTCAGCTCATTTACTTTTCCAGCTGTATCTTCTTTGTGCCATACAATGTGATAGATGGGTAAACATGAGGAAAATGAAGTATCTACCCATTGGGGGCTTATGGACTCATGTTGTAAATTGATATACCTTCCCTGACTTAGAAGTGGGTTATAGGTTATGGTTCAAAATCTTATTTATTTATTTAAATTGAAGTACAGTTGATTTACAGTCTTGTATTAGTTTCAGATATACAGCACAGTGATTTAGTTTTTTATATGTGTGTGTATTCTTTTCAGATTCTTTTCCATTATAGGTTGTTACAAGATATTGAATATAGTTCCCTATGGTATACAGTAGGTCCTTGTTGTTTATCTGTTTTATATATAGTAGTGTGTATCTGTTAATCCCAAACTGCTTATTTATCCCTGCCTTCCTCCCCCACTTTTCCCTTGATAACCATAAGTTTATTTTCTATGTGAATGTGTTTCTGTTTTGTAAATAAGTTCATGTCATTTTTTTTTAATTCCACATATAAGTGATATCATATGACATTTGTATTTCTCTGACTTGACTTCAGTTAGTATCTCTAGGTCCATCCAATTTAAAGGGCATTATTTCATTCTTTTTATGGCTGACTGATACTCCATTGGGTTATACCACATGTTGTTTATCCATTCATCTGTCAGTGGACACTTAGATTGCTTCCATGTCTTGGCTATTGTAAATAATGCTGCTATGAACATTGGGGTGCATGCATCTTTTTGAAATAGAGTGCTTTCCAGATATATGCCCAGGAGTGGGATTGCTGAATGATATGGTAACTATTTTTAGTTTTTTAAGGTGCCTTCCTACTGTTTTCCATAGTGGCTACACCAGTTTACGTTCCCACCAACAGTGTAGGAGGTTTCCCTTTTCTCCACACCCTCTCCAGCATTTGTTATTTATAGACTTTTTGATGATGATCATTCTGAGCAATGTAAGGTGATATGCACTGTAGTTTTGATTTGCAATTCTCTAATTAGCAACATTAAATGTCTTTTCACGTGCCTGTTGGCCATCTGTATGTCTTCTTTGGAGAAATGTCTATGTAGGTCTTCTGCCCAGTTTTTGATTGAGTTGTTTGTTTTTTTGTTAGCGACTTGTATGAATTGTTTCTGTAATTTGGAAATTAAGCTCATTGGTTCCCTCATTTGCAAATGTTTTCTCCCAGTCTGTAGTTTGTCTTCTCATTTCATTTATGGTTTCCTTTCCAGTGGAAAAATGTATAATTTTAATTATAGCATATTTGTTTATTTTTGCTTTTATTTCCATTACTCTAGGAGACAGATCCAAAAAAAATATTGCTGTGATTTATGTCGAAGAGTGTTCTGCGTTTGTTTTCCTCTAAGAATTTTATAGTATTGAGTCTTATATTTAGGCCTTTAATACATTTTATTTTTGTATATGGTGTTAGATAATGTTCTAGTTTCATTTTTTACATGTAGCTGTTCAATTTCCCCAGCACCACTCATTAAAGAGACTGTCTTTTCTCCATTGTATATTCTTGCCTTCTTTATTGTAGATTAATTGACCATAACTGCATGGGTTTAGTTCTTGGCTTCCTATCTTTTTCCATTGATCTATGTGTCTGTTTTTGTTCCAGTACTTGACTGTTTTGATGAGTGTAGCTTTGTAGTATAGTCAGAAGTCAGGGAGTCTAATTCCTCCAGCTCTGTTCTTTCTTAAAATTGCTTTGGCTATTCGGGTTTTTTGTGTTTCCATACAGATTTTTAAAATTATTTGTTATAGTTCTGGAAAAAATGCTATTGGTAATATGATACAGATTGCATTGAATCTGTAGATTGCCTTGGGTAAGTATAGTCATTTTGACAACATCAATTCTTCCAGCCCAGAAACATAGTATGTTATGTCTTTCTATCTGTTTATGTTGTCTTCAATTTCTTTGAATTCAGCATCTTATAATTTTTGAAGTAAATCCTTAGGTAGGTTTATTCCTAGGTATTTTATTCTTCTTGATATGATGGTAGATGGGATTATTTCTTTGATTTCTCTGTCTTTTGTTGTTAGTACATAGAAATGCAACTGATTTCTATATTTTAATTTTGTATCCTACAGCTTTACCAACTCCTTGATAAGCTCTAGTAGTTTTCTTGTGGTGTCTTTAAGATGTTTTGTATACAGTATCATGTCATCTGCAAACATTGACAGTTTTATTTCTTCACTTCCAGTTTGGATTCCTTTTATTTCTTTTTCTTCTCCAATTGCTGTGACTAGAACTTCCAAAACTATGTTGAATAAAAGTGGCAAGGGTGTGTGGTTACTGATCTTAGAGGAAATGCTTTTAGCTTTTCACTATTGAGTATGATATTAGCTGTGGATTTGTCATATATAGTCTTTATTATGTTGAGATATGTTCCCCTGTGCCAACTGAGAGTTTTTATCATAAATGGATGTTGAATTTCATCAAAACCTTTTTCTGCATCTATTGAAATAAATGAAATTTATTATTCAGTTTGTTAATGTGTGGTGTATCACATTGATTTGCTGGTACTGAAAAATCTTTGCATCTCTGGGATAAATCCCATTTGATTATGAGGTATGACCCTTTTAATGTATTGTTGGATTCAGTTTGCTCGTATTTTGTTGAGGATTTTTTCACATATGTTCAACAGTCGTATTGGCCTGTCATTTTCTTTTTGTGTGATATCTCTGTCTAGTTTTGGCATCAAGGTCTTGTTGGCTTCACAGAATGAGTTTGGGAGTGTTCCTTCCTCCGCAGGTTTTTTAGTTTCAGAAGAACAGGTTTTAAATGTTTGATAGAATTCACCTGTGAAACCGTCTAGTCCTAGACTTTTGGTTTTGGGCAGTTTTTAAATTACTAATTCAATTTCTGTACTTATGATTGGTCTGTTCATATTTTCTATCTTTTTCTGGTTCAGTCTTGGGTCTGAATAATTTTTAAACCATTTGAATGAATCTTAGAATGCATTTTCCATACAAATTGTGTTGTAATTTGTGGTTAAGACCTCATTTCAGGCTACAAGTATATTTTTTTCATAATGTAGGTAATGTATAGTATTAATCAGTGGTAGTCTGAGTAAAAAAAAAAAATATGGAGAATGCCATATAGAGTATAATAGGGACAAAAGAGTTTATCAAAGAGGTCTCCTAGTTTGACATCTGTATATATCACCTGTACCCCTTTATCTTTTTATAGCTGCTTTCCCTAGTCATACTCCCCCCAGTCCAAATATTTTTATGTGCTCTATCCCACAAATAGTTTTGTTATGAATTACTACTCCTCCTTCCTTTAACCAAACTTCTAGCTTCCTTGGTGAAACAAATTTCAGCTAGATACTAAGATAAAAACATTATTTTTTAACTCACTTAATATATTTTAAAATAGACAATAGATGTACATAATAGAAACTCAAATTGTCCAAAAGGATATATAGAAATCAAGTGGCAAGCAATGATTTTTGAATCACGTATATTCTTAGATTTCCTTTATTATTTTATAAAACCATTCAAAAGACTTATATCTTTTAAATCTGACTTATATCTTTTAAATCTGAAATTAAACTATTTCATGCTTTTAGATAAGTTTTAAGTGATTATAACATTTTATGATTTGTTTTGGCAGTTGTATTAGATTACAGTTTTCCAGAGAAAGAGAAAGAATAGCAGATGTGCATACATATAGTAGTGTAATAATGAGAATGAAATATAGTGTGATATAATAATTATTGATTAATAATGAATTGTATATAATTACACATATAGATAGACTTACTGTGAAGAATTGACTCATGCAAATACGGAGGCTAAGTCCTACAATGTACCGTCAGCAAGCTGGAGACCCAGCAAAGCCAGTGGTGTAATTCCAGTCCAAGTCTAAAGGCCTAACCATCAGGAGATCCAGTGGTGTGAATCTCAGTTCAGGGGCACAAGAGCAATGTCCCAGCATGAGCAGACAGGCAGCAAACTCAACCTCCCATCCTCTACTTTTTCTTCTGTTCAGAGCCTCAGTGGATTGGATGATACCCATTCACATTTGGGAGGACAATTTACTGAGCCAGTAAACAAAGACACAGGAGCCTGGTGGGCTGCAATCCATGGGATCGCAAAGAGTTGGGCACGACTGAGCGACTAACAATTACTAAACTAAGACAGTTACATAGTAATGATTTTCTAACTACATCATCCTATTAATTGGCCTTTTTTTAATTCATGAATTCTCTTTGTATATGAAATATGTATATTTCATTATATGCAATTTTATCACATCTACCACCACAGTCAAGGCCTTTTTTGAATTCATGAATTCTCTTTGTATAATGAAATATGTATATTTCATTATATGCAATTTTATCACATCTACCACCACAGTCAAGACATAGAATAGTCCTCTTTGCTATATAAAGTGCATTTTCAATCACTGGCTTATTCTCTTGTAGGCAAAAGAGTAACTTATTTCTATACTTATCCAAGTAAAGCCTTTTTAATAGTAATGTTAGGCTAGAATCAGGTTCTGGTTTTTTTTTGTTTTTTATCTATACAATTTAATTGTGACAATTAACCACATTTCAGAACTCTGATTTTCTCTTTACTGTATTTTAAGTATTTGATCATATGTAAGAATACTGACTTATGTATCACTTTCTGCTTAAATGAAGGTCTCTGGGTAACTTAGTGGAAAACATTTATTGAAAACATAGGATGAAGGTATAATTATGCTTATATTCTGTAGGCAATCAAAGACTAAGAGGGAGACAAGTATTTACTTTTAATTTCAACTGTTTAAAATTCTGGACAGAAAAAAATGGAAACTTTCTTCCAAACATCAGTATTAAGATAAGCATGCTCACTTTCACCACTAGTATTCAATATTTTACTGGAAATTCTAGCCATAGCAATTAGATAAGAAAAAAAAGTAAAAGGCATCCAATTGAAAAAGAAGAAATAAAACCATCTCTTTTTGCAGATAACTTGATCTTCTTGATCCTACATAGAGAGACTCCTGAAGAATGCACAAGAAGCTGTTAGTACTAATAAACAAAGTCAGCAAAATTACAAGGTATAAGATCAGTACACAAAAATCCATTGTGTTTCTATACACCTGCAGTGAACAGTTTGAAAGAATTGAAGGAGGCAATTCTGTTTATAGTAGGATTTAGAAGAATAAATCCTTCCTGGTTTCCTTGATGGCTCAGAGGGTAAAGTGTGTGCCTGCAATACTGGAGACCTGGGTTCAATCCCTGGGTCAGGAAGATCCCCTGGAAAAGAAAATGGTAACCCACTCCAGTACTCTTGCCTGGAAAATCCCGTGGACGGAGAAGCCTGTTAGGCTGCAGTCCATGGGGTCGCAAAGAGTCGGACATAACTGAGTGACTTCACTTCACTTCACTTAGAAGAATAAAATATCTAGGAATAAATTTAACCACAGAGGTGAAAGACTTTGTACACTGGAAATTGTAAAGTATTGCTGAGAGAAATTGAAGAAGACCTAAATAAATGGAAAAACAATCTGCTTTCATGGGCAGAAGATTTAATATTGTTAAGGTATCTGTACCTCTACCCAAAGTGATCTATACACTTAATGTAATGCCTATCAAAATTCCACACCATGTAAAAAATTATTCAGGGATAAAAATGATTGAGGTTCTGATACATGCTGTATAGCATGATGAACCTTGAAAACATGGTAAGTGAAATAAGCCAAATACAAAAGGACGAATGTTATACAATTTCAGTTATGTGCAATATCTAGAGTAGGCAACTTTAAAGAGAAAGTATATCAGAGATTACTAGAGGCTAAGGGCTATTGTTTAATGTTATGGAGTTTCTGTTTGTGGTAATGGTAGTGGTTTAGTTGCTAAGTCATGTCTGACTCTTGCGACCTCATGGACTATAGCCTGCCAGGCTCCTCTGTCCCTGGGATTCTCTAGTCAAGAATACTGGAGTGGGTTGCCATTTCCTTCTCCAGCAGATCTTCCTGACCCAGGAATCGAACCCAGGTCTCCTGCATTGCAGGCAGATTCTTTACCAACTGAACTACAAGGGAAGCCTAAAATAGTTCATTGTATTTGTTTTAGTCTGTGGTAATAGAATGGTTTTGAAGATAGTGTTGATGGTTGTAAAGTTTTGTGAATGTAATTAATACCACTGAAGTGTACACTTTAAAATGGTAAAATGACAACTTTTATATTTTATATATATATATATATATATATATACACATACACACGCACACACTACAATAAGAAAAAATTTTGAATTGAAAAACAACTACAGGGACAACATGAATATACATTGTTTAACAAGATGGTAGCTCAGACCTTACAGTGAGCTCAGTCCTTACAAAAACATTAAAATCACAGCTCAGTTCAGTTCAGTTCAGTCGCTCAGTTGTGTCCAACTCTTTGCGACCCCATGAATTGCAGCATGCCAGGCCTCCCTGTCCATCACCAACTCCCGGAGTTCACTCAGACTCACGTCCATCAAGTCAGTGATGCCATCCAGCCATCTCATCCTCTGTCATCCCTTTCTCCTTCTGCCCCCAATCCCTCCCAGCATCAGAGTCTTTTCCAATGAGTCAACTCTTCGCATGAGGTGACCAAAGTACTGGAGTTTCAGCTTTAACATCATTCCTTCCAAAGAAATCCCAGGGCTGATCTCCTTCCGAATGGACTGGTTGGATCTCCTTGCAGTCCAAGGGACTCTCAAGAGTCTTCTCCAACACCACAGTTCAGAAGCATCAATTCTTCAGCACTCAGCCTTCTTCACAGTCCACCTCTCACATCCATACATGACCACAGGAAAAACCATAGCCTTGACTAGACGGACCTTTGTTGGCAAAGTAATGTCTCTGCTTTTCAATATGCTATCTAGGTTGGTCATAACCTTCCTTCCAAGGAGTAAGCATCTTTTAATTTCATGGCTGCAGTCAACATCTGCAGTGATTTTGGAGCCCAGAAAAATAAAGTCTGACACTGTTTCCACTGTTTCCCCATCTATTTCCCATGAAGTGATGGGACCGGATGCCATGATCTTCGTTTTCCGAATGTTGAGCTTTAAACCAACTTTTTCACTCTCCACTTTCACTTTCATCAAGAGGCTTTTTAGTTCCTCTTCACTTTCTGCCATAAGGGTGGTGTCATCTGCATCCTGCTGATAAAAAACAATGGAACCTACCAAAAAAGATACTCTGTAACCCAAGACAAAGAATAAGCCACAATGCAATGGTAGGAGGAACACAGTTGCAATAAGCTAGACAATCCACAAACTGGAAAATAATTCTATCACAGAAGTTTTCCCACAGAAGTGAAAGTCCTGGACCCCACATCAGGCTTCCCAGACTCGGGGGTCTGTTAACAGGACAAAGATCCCCCAGAGAATCTGGCTTTGAAGGCCAGTGGGTTTTGATTGGAATTTCACAGGACTAGGGGAAACAGATTTTACTCCTATAGGGTGCACACAAAGTCTCGTGCACCAGCTCCTAGGGGAAAAGCTTAAGAGACTGGACCACACCTACCTGCTAGTATTGGAGGGTCTCTTGCCAAGGTGGGAGGCAGGTGTTGCTCACTATGGGGAAGAAGACACTGACAGTGGCAGTTCTGGCAAGTACTCATTAAGATGAGCTCTCCTGGAGGTCTCCATTTTCTCCCCAAGACCTAGCCCCACCCAACAGCCTGTAAGCTACAGTGCTGAGACACCTCAGGCTAAGCAATCAATAGGACAAGAATACAGCCCCACCCATCAGCAGACAGGCTGCTTAACATTTTCCTGAGCATGGCCCTGCCCACCAGGGGGCAGAACCAGCACCCACCAGTGGACAGGAACCAGTTCCTCCCACCAGAAAGCCTGCGTAAGTATCTTAGCCTCATCTACCCGATTTCAAATCATAAAAGCAAGAATGATTGCAGCCTGTGGAATATAAACTGCAATCACAGAAAGTTAGACAAAATGAGACAGGAAAGGAATGCATCCCAGATGAAGGAACAAGATAAAACCCCAGAAGAACAACTAAGTGAAGTGGAGATAGACAATCTAATGGAAAAAGAATTCAGAGTAATGACGTGAAAATGATCCAAGATCTTGGGGAAAAATGGGAGGCGTATGTTGAGAAGATACATGAAATGTTTAAAAAAGATCTAGAAGAACTAAAGAACAAACAGAAGAACAATGCAGTGACTGAAATGAAAGATAACATTACAAGGAATCAATAGCAGAGCAATTGAGGAAGAATAGATAATTGGCTTGGAAGACAGGATGGTGAAGATCACTCCCAGGAAACAAAAAAGAATGAAAAGAAATGAAGAACTTGAGAAAATATTTGAAGCAATAATAGCTAAAAACTTCCCTAGCAAGGAAAGGAATTAGTCGCCCAAGTCCAGGAAGTGCAGAGAGTCCTAGGCAGGATAAACCGAAGGAGAAACACATGAGACACCTAGATTTCAAACTGATGAAAATTAAATTAAAATTTTAAAAAATATTAAAAGCAACAAGGGAAAAGCAACAACAAAACATACAGGGGAACTCCCATAACATTATCAGCTGATTTCTCAGCAGAAACTCTGCTGCTCAGAAGGGAGAAGCATGACGTATTTAAAGTAATGAGAGGGAGAACTCTACAACCAAGAACACTCTACCCTGCAAGGCTGTCATACGGATCAGCAGAAAAATCAAGAGCTTGATAGACAGGCAAAAAATATTAGAATTCAGTACCATCAGACCAGCTTTGCAACAAATACTAAAGGAACTTTTCCAAGCGGAAAAGGCCACTACTAAAAATAAGAAAATTACATATGGAAAAGCTCACCAATAAAGGCAAACATGCAGTAAAGGTAGGAAATCATCCACACACAAACATGATATGGAAACCAGCAGTTGTGAGAAAGGAGAGCTCTTTGAAATGAATTCAAATTTGAAATTAAAAGATCAGCAATTTGAAACAATCTTGTTTATATATAGACTGCTATATTAAAACCTCATGGTAACCACAAACTGAAAATCTACAGTAGATATACGCAAAGAAAGAAAAAGAAATCTAGACACAACACTAAAGTTCGTCATCAAGTCACAAGAGAAGAGAACAAAATAGGGAAGAAAAAAGGCTTACAAAAACAAATCTTAAACAATTTAAAAAATAGCAATACAACCATACATATTGATACTTATATCAATGGATTAAATGCTCCAACCAAAAGTCATAGACTCTCTGGAATGGATGCAAAAACGAGACCCATATATATGCTGTCTACAAGAGTCCCACTTTAGATCAGGGGACACATACAGACTGAAAGTGAGAAGATAAGATATTCCATCTTTCTTGCAAATGGAAATGAAAAGAAAGCTAAAGTAGCAGTACTCATATCAGACAAAATAGACTGTAAAATAAAGACTGTTGCAAGAGACAGAGGTCCAACAGTCCAAGACAATCCCAGAAGATGTAACAATTGTAATTATATATGCACTCAACATAGGAGAACTCCAATATATAAGGCAAATACTAATAACATGAAAGGAGAAATCAATAGTAACACAATAATAGGGGGGACTGTGACACCCCACTTAAACATCAGTGGACAGATCATCTTGATACAATCAACAAGGAAACACAGACCTTAAATGTTACTTTAGACCAGATCAGTTCAGTTCAGTTCAGTTCAGTCGCTCAGACCAGATAGACTTAAGTATTTATGGAGCATTCTATCCAAAACCAGCAGAATACAGATTCTTCTCTAGTGCATATAGAACATTCTTAAGGATTGATTATATGCTGGCCACAAAGCAAGCCTTGGTAAATTTTAAAAAATTGAAAGCATAATCAAGCATCTTTTTCAACCTAAATGCTATGAGCTTAGGAGAAACTACAAGAAAAAAAACTTTAAAAAACCACTTTGAGGCTAAACCATATGCTACTAAGCAACCCCATGGATCACTGAGGAAATAAAAAAATACCTAGAGATAAATGATAATAAAAGCATGATGATCCAAAATCTATGGGAGGCAGCAAAAATGGCTTTAAGAGGGATGTTTATAGCAATAAAATCTTACCTCAGGAAACAAAATCACCTAATCTTACACCTAAAGCAACTAGAGAAAGAAGAACAAACAAAATCAAAAGTTAGTAGAAGGAAAGAGATCAGAAAGATGAGAGCAGAAATAGAGATGAAAACAATAGAAAAGACCAATGAACCTAAAAGCTGGTTTTCTTTGAAAAGATAAACAAAACTGATAAAACTTATCAGACTCATCAGAAAAAAATGAAAGAGGGCTAGAATCAATAAAATTAGAAATGAAAAAGAAATTACAACAGACACAGAAATACAAAGGATCATAAGAGACTGCTACAAGCAACTATATGCTAATAAAATGGACAATTAGAAGAAATGGACAAGTTTTTAAAAATGTGTAGTCTCCTAAGACTAAACCAGGAAGAAATAGAAAATATGAACAGACCAAGCACAAGTACTGAAATTGAAACTGTGATTAAAAAGTTAAACAAGGAAAAGTCCAGGATCAGATGACATCACAGGTGAATTCTAGAAAACATTTACACAAGAGTTAACACCTGTCCTTCTGAAACTAGCCTCAAAAATTGTGGAGGAAAGAACACACCCAAACTCATTCGTGAGGCCACCATCACTCTGATACCAAAGCCAGACAAAGATACCACACACACAGAAAAGAAAATTAAGGCCAATATCACTGAAGAACACAGACACAAAAATGCTCAACAATACACTAGCAGTCTGAAACCAACAAAATATTATTAAAAGAATCATATGCCATAATCAAGTGAGATTTATCCCAGGGATGTAAGAATTTTCAGTATCTGCAAGTCAATCAGTGTGATGTACCACATTAACAAGTTAAAGAATAAAAAACATACAGTCCTCTCAATAGATACAAAAAAAGCTTTTGACAAAATTCAGTGTTCATTTATGACCAACTTAGACAGCATATTAAAAAGCAGAGACATTACTTTGCCAACAAAGGTCCCTCTAGTCAAAGCTATGGTTTTTCCAGTAGTCATGATGGATGTGAGAATTGGACTATAAAGAAAGCTGAGTGCTGAACAATTGATGTTTTTGAACTGTGGTGTTGGAGAAGACTCTTGAGAGTCCCTTGGACTGCAAGGAAATCCAACCAGTCCATTCTAAAGGAAATCAGTCCTGAATGTTCATTGGAAGGACTGATGCTGAAGCTGAAACTCCAATACTTTGGCTACTTGATCCAAAGAACGGACTTATTGGAAAAGACCCTGATGCTGGGAGGGATTGGGGGCAGGAGGAGAAGGGGACGACAGAGGATGAGATGGTTGGATGGCATACTGACTCAGTGGACATGAGTTTGAGTGAACTCAGGGAGTTGGTAATGGACAGGGAGGCATGGCATGCTGTGATTCATTGGTCGCAAAGAGTCGGACACGACTGAGCGACTGAACTGAACTGAACAGAGACAAAAGACCTGTACTTCAAAAGCTATAAGACACTGATGAAAGAAATCAAAGATGACACAAACAGATGGAAATATATACCATATTCTTGAATTGGAAGAATTGATATTGTCAAAATGACTATACCACTGAAGGCAACCAACAGATACAGTGTGATTCCTATCAAATTACCAATGTATTTTTCACAACTAGAACAAAAAAGTCTTAAAGTTTGTGTGGAGACACAAAAGGTCCAGAATAACCAAAGCAATCTTGAGAAAGGGAGCCTGATTCATCCAGCTCTATACTCAAAGCTTCAGTCATCAAAACAGTATGGTACTAAAACAAAAACAGAAATATACATCAATAGAACAGGATAGAAAGCCTAGAAATAAACCCTCACACCTAAGATCAATTAATCTACAACAAAGAAGACAAAACTATGTAATGGAAGACAGTCTCTTCAATAAATGGGGCTGTAAAGACTGTACAGCTGCATGTAAAAAGATGAAATTAGAACATTGTTTAACATCATAAAAATAAACTCAAAATGGATTAGAGACTTAAACGTAAAACTAGATACTATAAAACTCTTAGAGGAAAACATAGGCAGAACACTCTTTGACATAAACTGCAGCAGTATCTTTTTCAAGCTGTCTCCTAGAATAGTGAAAATAAAAACAAAATGAAACCTATTTAAAATTAAAAGCTTTTTCACAGCAAAGGGAATCATAAACAAAATGGATAGACCATCCAAAAAATGAGCAGATGACCTAAATAGACATTTCTCCAAAGAAGACATACAGACGACCCAGAGGCACATGAAGATACACTCAGCATCACTAATTATTAGAGAAATGGAAATCAAAACTACAATGTCACCTCACACCAGTCAGAATGTTCATTATCAAAAAAAATCTATACAATAGAAACAATAAATGCTGGAGAGGGTTGGAGAAAAGGGAGCCTCCTTCTTCACTGTTGGTGGGAATGTAGATTGGTACAGTCACTATAGAGAACAGTATGGAGGTTCCTTAAAAAACTAAAAGTAGAGCTACCGTGTGATCCATCAATCCCATTCCTGGGGATATATTCAGAGAAAAACATGGTTTGAAAGGATGCATGTACCCCAGTGTTCATTGCAGCACTGTTTATGATAGCCAGGACATGGAAGCAACCTAAATATCCATTGACAGATTAATGGATAAAGATGTGGTACATGTACACAATGGAATACTCCTCAGTCATTAAAAATATTGAAATAATGCCACTTCCACCAATATGGATGGACATGGAGATTATCATACTAAGGGAAGTCAGAGAAAGACAAGTACGGTATTGTGTGGAAAGTAAAAAAAAAAAAATAACACAAATGAACTTATTTATAGAATACAAACGGACTCACAGACTTAGAGAATGTAGTTATGGCTATCAGAGGGGAAATGTGGGAGGGAGGGATAGATTGACCTTTGAGAGTATATAGTGTTAGTAGAGTAGTAAGGGAGAAATCTGAATATTAGAATTTAATTTCAATATGGAGGAAGTGGAGATTGGCTTAAATCATTGTTTTGAGCACTAGTTTGTGGTGGAGAGAATATTCTTTAAGTAAAAGGAGAGTTAAACAGAGTGAATAAAACAAATAGGTAGAAAATCCAGGATTATACATTAGAAAGACATGTGTGTAGCAGAAGGTTAGGGGATTGGGAAAATTAGCTTTCTTTTTAAAAAAATTTTTCCAGCTTAATTGAAGTATAACTGAAAAATAAAATATGTATATTTAAAGTATATAATGTGATACGTATTCACTAAAATAATTATGACAGTTTGGTTAATTAACACATCTCACATTGTTACCTTTTTCTCTTGGTGAGAATGTTTAAGATGTACTCTCTTTATCAGTTTGAAGTATCACTTACTGTCTCCAGCACTCTTAGTCGCTCAGTTGTGTCCTACTACTTGTGACCCCATGGACTGTAGCCTGCTAGGCTCCTCTGTCCGTGGAATTCTCCAGGCAAGAATACTGGAGTGGGTTGCCATTTCCTTCTCTTAAGTGATCTTCTCAACCCAGGGGTCGAATCCAAGCCTCCTGCATTACAGGCAGATTCTTTACCATCTGAGCCACCAAAGTATACAATGTAGTATTTATAGCTACCATGCTATGCATGGAATAGCTACCATCAGATCAGATCAGATCAAATCAGTCGCTCAGTCGTGTCCGACTCTTTGCAACCCCATGAACTGCAGCACGCCAGGCCTCCCTGTCCATCACCAACTCCCGGAGTTCACTCAGACTCATGTCCATTGAATCAGTGATGCCATCCAGCCATCTCATCTGTCGTCCCCTTCTCCTCTTGCCCCCAGTCCCTCCCAGCATCAGAGTCTTTTACAATGAGTCAACTCTTTGCATGAGGTGGCCAAAGTACTGGAGTTTCAGCTTTAGCATCATTCCTTCCAAAGAAATCCCAGGGCTGATCTCCTTCCGAATGGACTGGTTGGATCTCCTTGCAGTCCAAGGGACTCTCAAGAGTCTTCTCCAACACCACAGTTCAAAAGCATCAATTCTTCGGCGCTCAGCCTTCTTCACAGTCCAACTCTCACATCCATACATGACCACTGGAAAAACCATAGCCTTGACTAGACGGACCTTTGTTGGCAAAGTAATGTCTCTGCTTTTGAATATGCTATCTAGGTTGGTCATAACTTTCCTTCCAAAGAGTAAGCATCTTTTAATTTCATGGCTACAGTCACCGTCTGCAGTGATTTTGGAGCCCAGAAAAATAAAGTCTGACACTGTTTCCACTGTTTCCCCATCTATTTCCCATGAAGTGATGGGGCCGGATGCCATGATCTTCATTTTCTGAATGTTGAGCTTTAAGCCAACTTTTTCACTCTCCACTTTCACTTTCATCAAAAGGCTTTTTAGTTCCTCTTCACTTTCTGCCATAAGGGTGGTATCATCTGCATATCCATGCTATGCATGAAATCCCCAGAACTGATTCATCTTACATATGAAGGATTGTACCCTTTGACCAGCATCTCCCTGTTTCCCCCACCCAGCTTTCTCAGTGAGATAACAAACTAATGAACTTTGAAGTCTGTACAGGAGACAGG
Organism: Bos javanicus; assembly: GCF_032452875.1. Classification (NCBI taxonomy): domain Eukaryota; kingdom Metazoa; phylum Chordata; class Mammalia; order Artiodactyla; family Bovidae; genus Bos; species Bos javanicus. The sequence goes on from NC_083870.1 coordinate 82,338,994, forward strand.
GATCAAGATGATCCCCATGGGAAAGAAATGCAAAAAAAGCAAAATGGCTGTCTGAGGAGGCCTTACAAATAGCTGTGAAAAGAAGAGAAGCGAAAAGCAAAGGAGAAAAGGAAAGATATAAGCATCTGAATGCAAAGTTTCAAAGAATAGCAAGGAGAGATAAGAAAGCCTCCTCAGCGATCAATGCAAAGAAATAAAGGAAAACAACAGAATGGGAAAGATGAGAGATCTCTTCAAGAAAATTAGAGATACCAAGGGAACATTTCATGCAAAGATGAGCTCTATAAAGGATAGAAATGGTATGAACCTAACAGAAGCAGAAGATATTAAGAAGAGGTGGCAAGAATACACAGAAGAACTGTACAAAAAAGATCTTCACGACCCAGATAATCACGATGGTGTGATCACTCACCTAGAGCCAGACATCCTGGAATGTGAAGTCAAGTGGGCCTTAGAAAGCATCACTAATAACAAAGCTAGTGGAGGTGATGGAATTCCAGTTGAGCTATTTCAAATCCTGAAACATGGTGCTGTGAAAGTGCTGCACTCAGTATGTCAGCAAATTTGGAAAACTCAGCAGGGGCCACAGGACTGGAAAAGATCAGTTTTCATTCCAATCCCAAAGAAAGGCAATGCCAAAGAATGCTCAAACTACCGCACAATTGCACTCATCTCACACGCTAGTAAAGTAATGCTCAAAATTCTCCAAGCCAGGCTTCAGCAATATGTGAACTAACTGGACATGGAACAACAGACTGGTTCCATATAGGAAAAGGAGTATGTCAAGGCTGTATATTGTCACCCTGCTTATTTAACGTCTATGCAGAGTACATCATGAGAAACGCTGGGCTGGAAGAAGCACAAGCTGGAATCAAGATTGCTGGGAGAAAATCAATAACCTCAGATATGCAGATAATACCACCCTTATGGCAGAAAGTGAAGAGGAACTAAAAAGCCTCTTGTTGAAAGTGAAAGAGGAGAGTGAAAAAGTTGGCTTAAAGCTCAACATTCAGAAAATGAAGATCATGGCATCTGGTCCCATCACTTCATGGGAAATAGATGAGGAAACAGTGGAAACAGTGTCAGACTTTATTTTGGGGGGGCTCTAAAATCACTGCGGATGGTGACTGCAGCCATGAAATTAAAAGATGCTTACTCCTTGGAAGGAAAGTTGTGACCAACCTAGATAGCATATTCAAAAGCAGAGACATTACTTTGCCAACAAAGGTCTGTCTAGTCAAAGCTATGGTTTCTCCAATAGTCATGTATGGATGTGAGAGTTGGACTGTGAAGAAAGCTGAGAGCCAAAGAATTGATGCTTTTGAGCTGTGGTGTTGGAGAAGACTCTTGAGAGTCCCTTGGACTGCAAGGAGATGCAACCAGTCCATTCTAAAGGAGATCAGTCCTGGGTGTTCACTGGAAGGACTGATGCTGAAGCAGAAACTCCAATACTTTGGCCACCTAATGTGAAGAGTTGACTCATTGGAAAAGACCCTGATGCTGGGAGGGATTGGGGGCAGGAGGAGAAGGGGATGACAGAGGATGAGATGGCTGGATGGCATCACCAACTCAATGGACATGAGTTTGGGTAAACTCTGGGAGTTGGTGGACAGGGAGGCCTGGCGTGCTGCGATTCATGGGGTTGCAAAGAGTCGGACACAACTGAGTGACTGAACTGAACTGAAAAAGAACAATAAAATGAAAGATGAGCATATTTCACTTGGATCTAGGAATGAATGTTCACTGGATTAGGTCTTTTATATTTTATTCATTGTTCCATCAAATAATATCTACCATACTATAGACACCATGCTAGGTAACTTGGTTTATAACATAAACAAGGTAGACACTGTCCTTACCTTCATGGAACTTATGATCTAATGAGGAAGAAAGGTGCCAAACAGTTGGAAGTTACAGAAAAGGGTAAATTAGTATCTTTACAGGGCATTATGGCTTTTAGAGGTTTCACATCTTATTCCACTGCATCCACATTGCCTGCACAGTCAGTATAGTAGGCACCATGGGTTGCATGCCAGGGAATCTTCAAGAAATTGATGACCTCCCTTTCACATTTGTGATGGCATAGCAGCAGCTGAGTTAATGCTTGCTAATCACCTGTATCATCAGTTTTCAGTTAGAGTCGCCAATTTAAGGATAACTTCTCCTTGTTCTTTTAGTTCTTCGCTCAGAATATATCTGAGGAGCTTTATGGAGAAAAGGAAAATAACGAAGTTAAACTTGAAGTTAAGAATGGAAAATAATTGAAAGTAGTCAAGATAGGGAAAAAAGCAGAATTGAAGCAGAATGATACTTTTAAAAGTTATGTATCACTTGCTTGAGACTGAAGAAATCACTATGGAAGAAATTTAAAGCATAATTAATGGATATGTCCCTCTATGTATTTTATATGAGCAAAGCCTCTAATTTCAGTTGTTCTTCAGAATAATAAGACTTTCTCTTTGGGGAAAATGAGAAAACTGAATTTTACAGTGAGACTTTTCTAGGCAAATTGGAAAATACATCAAAAACCCTGAATTTGGGGCATGTGGCTTTCTCAAGAGAAAAATGGATATTCATAGTGAACATACCATAAGAATCTGCTCTGAGGAAAGGCAGTCTGGCAAAAAATGTCAGAACTTGAACAGCTTTCTCTTCTGCCAGACCAACTGGATCATAGTTTCTTTTTAAAAACAGAGTACTAGACAATTTAAAAAACTAGTTAAAAAAACTCGTTAAAAAAAAGATGTTGCTGAATTTTTACACTGCTGAAACAAAAAAATGATTCATTCAAGAAAGACCAAGATTTCATATTTCTCAAGTTGTACAACAGTGGAATTTGGGCATAATATAGGATTTTATCAAATTTTGTAAGGAGGTCATGAAACAGGCAGCAGCCACTGGATATCTGGATGCCGTACCCATCAACATCTGCATAGTTTGCAGTGGTCATTATAAGATGAAGGATTTGACCCAGTGTAGTCCAGCCAGAGGCAAATCTGTTTAAGAAAGGAATAGTGTTTTATAAAATATGATGGCACCCACTGATGATACTTTCACTTACCAACTTGAATAAAAGGGGCAACAATAACTTGGAAACTTTGTAGCAGAAATGTATTCTGTAGGCAGGTATAAAAGATTGTTGGTTTTCAGAAACAACTAAATTAGTTGAAGGCACATAGAGATAATATTAAAGCAAACAATAATGCTGTCTTAGGACAGCAAAGTATAGTTGAAACTATCCTTTGAAAATATAGAAAATGCTATCCCTGGCAATAAAAATTCAGCTTCCAGCACATGAGATTAAATATAAATATTGCCATTTTGTCTAGGATGAAGACAGTGGCAACCATTCTCCCAAAAGCTGCTCAGCAAGTTGTTTATCTCCAAAGAGTATGACGTCTTGTCTACCATCTTGTCAGAAGATGTAGAAATGGAGAACACTTCCTGAATTTCTCAAAATATAGCAGTTGGATGACAGTTTAAAAGCCATTCCATGAATTTGCTTACCATTGAGATGAGGAAAAGAATTTCACCTAGCGAGAAGTATAATGAGGAAGAGAGGAAAGGAAATTAAAAATGAAGAGAGTGATGGAATGTCCACCACTCTAATCGGTCCTGCAGTGCAAGCAAGTTTAGGCATGTGAAAGATATCTTGATACTTGGGGAACTGATCCTCAGTCCAAAAACTCCGAGGCTGTTGAACAGGTTGGTTAGCTGCTGGATAACTGTCTTAGGAGAAAGATTTACTAATAGATTCATTGGGTACACTTACATACCACAGTTCTTGGGGGTGCCATTCACTTCTTGCTCTTTCTGAACAGAGCTTTTTGGAGTCATTCACAATGGAAACACTGCAGGATTTAGCCCTTCCCACACAACTCCCTGGGGGTAAACAGGGAACAGCATCAGTTCCTTAAAGAATGGTAAGACCATGTGAAGAGGCTCTGCCACTCTAATCCTCCCAGAAAAGGGATGCCAGCAAAAGAGCCCCTAGGACTCCTTCGCATAGCAAAGGAGCTTAATTGCCTCAGCTTTGTATTTCTGAGATACTTAGTGGGCTTAGGAATAATGTAGGGGAAGCTGGAGGTTCCCAGCCTTGAGTGGGAGTCACTGAAGTCCTCCTGCTCCTTCAGGCTTTTGGAGCTTAATTGGAGGAGCCAGAATTCCTTTATGATAGTCTCTCTCATATGGAGGTAGTCTGTCTCATATGGAGGTAGTGTCTCTCATATGTAGGTGGTAGGTGGTCTGTCTCATATGGAGGTGGTCTGTCTCATATGGAGGTAGTCTGTCTCATATAGAGGCTCCATTGGTAAGCAGCTGGGACCTCAGACAGACAACTTCTAATTTAAAATGTGTAATAATGAAGGAAAATGTTAAGGAAAAAAATATCACTTGGGATTCCACTATGTTCACATAATTTTTAGCTTTTGCATATTGCTTTCTTTCCATTCTTTGCTCACATACTTATATAAATATTTTACTTAGTTGAAACATACTGTTCATATTCATTGTGTATGAACATTTAATGTCACGTTTGTCTTATTTTTATAGCACACACAAATGTTAATGGATAACACTGATGTGATTTTGAAAAGCATTTAAATAGAATTTCTAGTTTCTCTCATAAAACTGGTAGGACAGATTTGTGTTCTCTGAAACAGTAGTCACTAGCCAGCCACACATGGTTAATGAACTTTTATTTATTTATTTTTGGCTAATGAACTTTTATTTTATTTATTTATTTTTTTTTTCCCTCCCCGCCACCCTCCCAATACCTAATGAACTTTTAAAATGTGACTATTCTGAAATGAGATATGCTATGAATATAAAGTGTACACTGAATTTTGAAAAAAAGTATAAAATATCTCATGGATAATTTTTATATTGATTACATGTTGAAATGGTAATACTTTGCGGGGGACGGAGCGCTGCGCCTCACGGGGCGGCGGGAAAGGGGTAGAGAGGACAGCTCTGAGGGACAGTGGCAGAACCTGCGGGCTAGTTGGGAAGCTCACCCTCTGGGAGGAAGGGAAGCGGAGACCTCCTCTGCCCAGGAGCGAGGAGACGCCTGGAGGCCGAGGGTTAGGCCGCCGCTACCTCCTCCAGCAGCGGACACCGCAGAGATCACGCAGCCGGCGGGCGCACCGGCCACCAACGGCGACCCTTCGCCCTTCGCGCAGGTGGCAGTGTAGAAGCCAAGACAGGAACTTCCAGAAGTACTTTCAGAAAAATAACAGTGAACCTCAGTACGCAAACACAGGGATCTGAAAAATCACAGTTGAAGAGGGATTTATTTAGCCCCTGCCAATGAGATGTAAGACAAAGTCAGATGCTGTTCTTGAAGAGAATAATATCAAATTGGACATTTACCAGTAGAAAGCAAATTGGGACCTTTGACTTGAAAAGTGTAAATTGAAGACAGAAAGATTGTTTGCTGGAAGGATCCCATGGGTGTGGAGTGGCTTGACAAGAGCTCTCAGTTAGGAACACATAAATTTGCACTGTGTGGGACTTAGATTCATTATCTGACTCTGTAAACTGGGAAGTAACTAATCATTGCTCAATTTGGCTAAGAAGAATGAGATCTAATCTTCTAAGAAAGGAAAGGAGCAAAGATGAGATTTTACACTTTTCTGGAATTATAGCATTCTCAATATAGAGACATCAGGTGCTTTAAAGATGTGCCCAGGAAGAGCACTGCTTTGAAAATACTGTATTTTATTTTTGAGGTATAACATGGGACTTCCCAGGTGGCATTAGTGGTAAAGAATCCACCTGCCAATGCAGGAGACATAAGGGTTGCGGGTTTGAACCCGGGGTCAGGAAGATTCCCTGGAGTAGGGAAGATTCCCTGGAATAGGAAATGGCAGCCTACTCCAGTATTCTTGCCTGGAAGATTCTATGGGCAGAGGAGCCTGGCAGTCTACAGTCCGTGGGGCCCCAAAGAGTCACACAACTGACTGAGTACATACATAAAATAAAGTGTGTACAATGCATTAATCTGAAATGTATTGCTCTATGAACTTTGATATGTGTATATGCTCATGGGACTACCACCCAGGTCAAGAATACAACTTTTCTAGTACCCCAAAAGATTTCCTCCTCCTTCCCCTTCTGGTCAGTTTTTATCCTATTTCTAATCTGAAGATAACTACATTATGATTTTGTTTCCACACTGTAGTATTTTTTAAACTCCATCCATTCCTTTGTTGGTTGTTAAGCTCCATGTAAATAGAGTCATATAGAAGGGACTTGTGTGTGTGTGTCTTCTTTCACATAACATGTCTTTGTGGGTGCTTCCCCATTAGCTCAGTGGTAAAGAATCCGCCTGCAATGCAGGAGATTGGGGAGATGCAGATTTGACCCCTGGGTTGGGAAGATCCCCTGGAGGAGGGCATGGCAACCCACTCCAGTATTCTTTCCTGGAGAATCCCATGGACAGAGGAGCCTGGGGGGCTATAGTCCAGAGGGTCGCAAAGAGTCGGACACGACTGAGCGACTGAGCACACACTCGCAATGTCTTTGTAATTTATCCGTGTTGTTGTGTTAGTAGTTCATTCTAATCGGATGAGTAGTAATTTATGTTGTATGGATATACCACAATTTGTTATCCATTCTCCTCTTGGATCTTTGGATTGTTTCTACTGTGTGACCAATTTGAATAAAGCAGCTGTGAATATTCTGGAAAAAAAAAAAGAAATGGTAATACTTTGGATATATTGAGTTAAATAAAATATATTATTAAAATTAAAGTTCACCTAATTCTTTTTACTTTCAATGTGGCTATTCAAAAATTTTTAATTATATATATGGCTTGCATTATATTTCTGTTAAACTGCACTGGTATAGATTATCATATACAAACTGTGAGATCTTAAAATATGAAAAGAAACTAAAGTTGCAGCCATAAGGAAATAGTTAAATCATCTTTGGTATATTTACTAGGTCCAATATTGTGCAGCTTTTAAAAGTATAGACACATGAATGTGGCCAAACATACCTTTCGTTGTCTTCAAATTTAAAAGAGTACCTTGGTGTATTTGTCATTGGAATATATTAAGCTAAAAAACTTATTTTTTAATTTAAAAAAAATTACTGGGTAACACTGATTCATAGACTTCAGTTCAGTTCAGTCGCTCAGTCGTGTTCGACTCTGCGACCCCATGAATTGCAGCACGCCAGGCCTCCCTGTCCATCACCAACTCCCGGAGTTCACTCAGACTCACGTCCATCGAGTCGGTAATGCCATCCAGCCATCTCATCCTCTGTCGTCCCCTTCTCCTCCTGCCCCCAATCCCTCCCAGCATCAGAGTCTTTTCCAATGAGTCCGTTCTTTGGATCAGGTGGCCCAAGTATTGGAGTTTCAGCTCTAGCATCATTCCTTCCAAAGAAATCCCAGGATTGATCTCCTTCAGAATGGACTGGTTGGATCTCCTTGCAGTCCAAGGGACTCTCAAGAGTCTTCTCCAACACCACAGCTCAAAAGCATCAATTCTTTGGCTCTCAGCTTTCTTCACAGTCCAACTCTCACATCCATACATGACTACTGGAAAAACCATAGCCTTGACTAGACAGACCTTTGTTGGCAAAGTAATATCTCTGCTTTTGAATATGCTATCTAGGTTGGTCATAACTTTCCTTCCAAGGAGTAAGCGTCTTTTAATTTCATGGCTGCAATCACCATCTGCAGTGATTTTGGAGCCCCAAAAAATAAAGTCTGACACTGTTTCCACTGTTTCCCCATCTATCTGCCATGAAGTGATGGGACCAGATGCCATGATCTTAGTTTTCTGAATGTTGAGCTTTAAGCCAACTTTTTCACTCTCCTCTTTCACTTTCAACAAGAGGCTTTTTAGTTCCTCTTCACTTTCTGCCTAGTAAATAAGATGATGGTGGTGTATTTGTTCTTTCAAAATGGTATGAAGGAGAAAGGACAAGCCAACTATATATCTCTTCTTTCCCATTGCTCAGTGGTGATGAGAAAGTGAAATGCCAAAGGATAGGATGGTTGGTAAAATATATTGTTTGTAAAGGAGTGAAAGCTGAAAGAGGAGCATTTACATCTTTTACCACTTTGAAAAATGCAAAGAAAATGATAAAAACTGAATATAAGATTCTTTTAAAAAGATTAAAGCTTTGAAAATGACTTGCCGTGTTCAACTGCTTGATCTTACTGAATATTTTTGTTTTTTTTTCATTCACAGATTCATGGTGTTGCTATCTAAAGTTGAAAAATCATCAGAAGAATTCATGGAAATAATGCAAAATTTAAGTAGTATACAGGTTTGCTTTTTTTGGCATATATTTTTCATAATTCTGTTACCCCATTAGAAAAAGCATAGGAGAATCCAATCCTGGAAAGAGTTTACAGAAGATATATTCATTTTACTTTTCATAAGAATTTCTTACATGAACATTAATTAACCATAATATTTTAGTAATACCTGACTTCACATTGAAAAGTAAATTTATCATTATGTTTTGTCTTTGTAGTTAATAGATTGGTTTTATTCAGATATTTTAAGGCTTTAGTTAACCTACCAGAAAAAGTTAAATTTCATTATCACAGAGTTTAAGTTTTTCAGAGAAAGGAAGCAGTGTACTGTATTTTCACTAGAGTTGTCAGTAGTAGTATATTTATAGAGAACATAACTCATTTAAAATGCCTTTCTTTTAGGCTTTGAAGGGCAGTAAAGAGCTTGAAAATCTCATTGGTATCCCCCATGCATCATGTGTCTTTAAAAGAGAAATGCAGAAAACAAAAAAACTAAGTAAGAGAAATTTTTGAGTTTGTGGTTTTTTTTTTGTCCCCCCACCCCTAATTTATGAGTTTTTAATGAGTTTCTCTCTATTGCTTGTTTGTAAACTTAGAACAGGAAACCATATATCTTTTGCTAGGATGTGTTGTTTCAGAGATTCTTCCTGAATGTGAGGGAAAGAGTGTTCCTTGGTAACTCATATTAGGCTTAATTTATGTAGTTCTCATTCTTTACATAAGATATTAGGTATTGCATTTTGTACTTGATACTTATAAATATATGTATTTTTTTAAGTTGTTTCTTCCAAATTGAGAAATGATTAATATCCCATATTAATTTTTTTCCTTTAGTGACTAACGTAATAAAGCAAAAACTATTTAAAAAGAAGAATTCAGGACTTCCCAACAAAGGTAAAGAATTCTGTCTCAGTTTATTGTATAAAGAGATCTTTTCATCTCATTTTACCATTTCAGCCAATTGTCATGAGCCCTGTTCTAGTGTATTCTTTTAAAAGACCACCAATCTCATTTGAAAAACATTATACTGCATTTAGCAGAAGACCATGTCCAGTAAGATCAATTTTCCTGATGACTGAACTTTTGAAATACAGTTTTTAGGTTAAGTTATAGTTATTTCTTTTATTAAAAGTTCTTTTTGAAAATACAGACAGATGGGGCAATAATGCGTATATGGCAGATTTTAATGGTGATATAGAAAGATACACAAAACATAAAAAGTTACTTTGTAGGCAGTGTTGTGAGATTTTTAATAACATTTGCTCTACTGTGAACTCATACCTCTGAGCATTTCACACTATGGGAAACTAAATTAGGAGACTAAGTTCCCATAACACATGCACATTCACACCTAAGTAAGCAAAATAATCACAGACTATAAAATACTAAAGCCACTAGACCAACTTGAGGGATCATTTTAATATTACTGACAGGAATGCCATTTGGCAATCTCTGCAAATGGAGGTAGGCCTTGAAGTGGGTAGCCATGTGTTAGTCTACCATTTTTGAGTACCAGTGACTTCCCTTTGTTGAGGACTAATAATTACTATGTTCTCAACACTAGGATCAGCAGATCTATACAACAACCCTGCAAGATAGCTGTTATTGTCATTATAGATAAGGAACAAAGACACAATAAAATGTTGAGTAGTTTGCCAAAAGACACTGCTGCCTATGTCAGAGCAGGGATTCCAACTGAAAACCAGTCTCATGTCAAAAAGTTTGGTCTTTGTATTTTTCTGTGTTGTGTCTTCCTAAAACAAATGAAAGCATCCAGCCATCCCAGCTCTCAGGTTCAAACATAAGACATAACTCAACCAATTTAGTCTGTGTTTAGAATCTTTTAACAAAGTTAGCGATGAGTTTGTAGGAGGAAAAGCTGAGATTCCCTGCTGGTCAGTTCCAGAGGCCAACTGGGTCATGGCAGGGTAGCAGTCATAGAAAAACTCCTCCAAAACTCATGTGGGAAGATATCTGAGCAGGCTTCCTTGGCCCTTTGCTTGGACAGCTACCTCCCATTAGGATCCATAGAATTTAAGTACATACAAGCAGCTCTTCCCTAGAAAAGGATTGAGATCATTTCTCTCCAGTGCAGTGTATCTTGATTATAATGTGTAACTAGCTTTCAATGATTTTAATCTCTACTGACTTGACAAGTTTTAGAGGATAAGAATATTTATTATTTCTCAACTAGAGAAAATCTTTCTTTTATTTATACAATAGCAATGATGTAATTTTTTTTAAATCTATTAATTTCCTAGAGCTAATTAGAATTAGGCTTTACATTAGGCTTTTGCCAACAGTTTGGAAGAATGAGGACGGGAAAATTATAGAACAAATAGATGAACTGTCACTGCTAATAGTTAATGGGAAAAAAATTCCCAAAAGTATTATTTCCTTCCGTAAACATGTATTAAGACATTAAAGTTATGTTCACGTGTTAAAACAGTCACCTCCTTTCAGTTATCCAATACGTAGGGATTCTTTGTATGTTTCTGCATGAATCAGCCTTAAATCTATTTTCTAGTATTTTAGGCATTAAAACTGACTTGCCTATTACCAGGTTTTCCCTGAGAGCTGAGTGTTTCTTCATGCATAGAGGAGATTGTATCACTAAATCATGTTTTAAAGGTTCTGATAAGCATTGGTTATTTGTTGTGGTTTAAATATAAACTGAGCTAACTGAGCTAAGATACATTAAATATATAATATCTACATAATATAAACTATATGGTAATATATATTATATATATGAGAATATAGAAGTCATTTTCCATTTTGTTTCTTGGCAAGAGCTACATTGACTGTTTATACTTACTGAGGTATTCAAATCTTCATTAGTTTTTAATCTTATTTTTATATTAATATTGCCTGGAAAATAGATTGAAACTTTTTTTTCTAATTTGAATTTGAGCTAAAATTCAAAAGCATTTTACAGAATGCTTTTCCCTATTTTTTCCTCCAGTTCCTAATGTATATATATATTTTTAATTTTGGTGGGGTTTTTTTTTTTTGGTTAAAGATGAGCACACTAACACATGCACATTATATGTAAATTTCTTTGCCAAGTTAACTTTCACCCCTTCTATTCATACATTCATTTTAACAGGACTTTGTTAGTTTTTTGACAGTCCAAACTAATATGCTTTACATATTCCTTATTTGGGGATCTAGCCATCAGCTTTTTACAGAAATTTCTACTTTTCTTTTACTATGCTGTTATCCAGAATTATTTAAATTTTAAAATGTTCTGAGAATCTCCATAATATTAGAAATTATATAGTTAGAAATGACATAATATAAAAATCAGCTAATATGTTTTTAATATGTTTTAGATTTGTTATATTAGGTAATTAGTGAAAATGAGAGTAAACACACTATTTATTTCACTATCAGAAGAATGTCCTTCAGATTTTTTCCTTCAGATTCTTGTCAAATTTTCCTAGAATAGTTAAAACAGACAATACCAGGAGAATTCCAGCATTTATTTTGTCATTCTGCCTTTGAATTAATCCTTTAGTTTTATTTTTTTCATTTTACTGCTAATTTGTTTAGCAGCAGTTGTAGTTTTTATTATAGTCAGAGAAGTATAATTGTAAAGATAAGACTCTAGTGTTTTAAATAGACATCTGAGACACATTCTAAGGCTTTGTATAACCTATTCCATGGAAATTTAAAACATCCATATTAACATTAAAAGTACAATGAGATTTTCATAATTTCAGAACTGGACCTTGCAAATTAGGCAATGACTTGATAAAGCGTGTGAATAAAGAAGACCTCCTTTACAGAATACAGATTTCTTAAACAAAAGAAGGCTTCTTTCTTTTTTCAGTTACTTAGGAAGTAAGCTTGTCTTCACTTTCCTTAATAATATTGGCTTTATGACTGTTAGAAAAATAATGAAATGAAAGGTTTTCTTCTGTTATATTTGGATGCGAATTTTCAAAATTATTTTTAATTTGTTATGCTGAAGATTTAAAACATATGACCATTCATTGGGTTGATACAGAAGGACTGTCACATTATCATCACATGAGAAGGCATGAAATTTATTTACTTTACATAGTCAACCTCTGCATAAAACAACTTGATACAAATATTCCTGAGACAATAGGTGGCATTATGTGGTACTGAGTATTTTCATTTTTTCTGGAGATATTAGAAAATACCATCATTGTTTGTCCATGACTAGTACTTCCAGTAAACAAAATGTTTTTTAAAAGAATGTAAGCAAATTGTAGAGCGTTTGCCAAGATATGAAATCTAGACACTTAGCTTCAGTCCAAAACATATTTTATCTGTTTTGAGAATAATTGTGTAGGTTGAAATATGCATATTTTAAAAGAAATGTAACCATCTGAACTTTACATTGTTCAAAAAAGTCGATTGTTTCAGCTGTCTGTAATACTAAATATTTCAAAATTTCTAGCTCTGGCCTTAAAAAGAAAAAAATGCCAACTATAAATGTTCTGATTTTCTTTAACTAGATTACTGTCTTCTTGCATTGTAAAATTAATTTTGGTTATAGGATTTTTGAGGTTTTCAAATTCTTGGTCCAAAGGACAAATTTTAAACTCCTTCTGTCTTAAGACTATATAAATAGTTTGATATTGCCTTTTCATTCTAACCACCCACTGAAGTATTTTTTAACTTAAAAATATGTTGTTCTTTCCCCTCCCTACTCAGTCTTGAAAAAGTATTTGTCTTATCAGCTAAATACTTTTACTCCTAGAAAACTGCTTCCCTTTTATTTTTTTCTGTTATAGCTTAACATGAAGCAGTATCTTTTTTCAGACAAATACTCCAGTATTAAAAACACAGGTTTGAAGTTTAGACATGTTTCAGAAGAAACAACAAAAATTCCACTATGCTTTTAACATTCTTAGTTTATTTAGAGCTAAAAAATAGAGATGTTAATTTTGGTAACACAAACACACATTAATGTACAACTGTAGTCCTCAGCTCTTTATACGAATTCAGTTGTCACTTATCCTGTATGTGGGTCATACCTTCTCCTCTTATTAATGTTAATGCTTGTGCTTTACACTGTTCATCACTGTTTGGGGCTATATTTCAACTGCTTACTTGAGATGTGTCTAGGATTTAAGGAAACACAAACTGGTTTATTACTTTTCAAAGCCTTTTAAATAATTTCTCCTATGATTTAATTTTTTTATACATTACTAAAAGTATGGTGCTTTTATCTTTTAAATAATCAGTTAAACTTTTTACACCATAGATTTTAACTCACTTAATAGCAATTATGTGTTTAAGAGGTGTAAATAACTTGCTATCAGACATTACAAATATCCAGGTGCTCTGTATGTGCTGATGACAACAAAATTGAAACGGAAGACTGTAATAATTCTGACTGGTTTTCTCTGCAGAAGATATTGATTATTTGTGTGTGGTGAGAGATTTGGAAAATTCAATTAAAGGAGTTGTGCAAAGGTTTCATAAATTTTCCTTCTACAGCGTGTACACAGACATTGTTGCGTATTAAATCAATGCAGCACTTCACAATATATTTTCTTTGAAACATAAAAATAAATAACATTTAAACAGTTCTGCTTACTACAGAAACAAATTTTATTTTCTGTGAAGCATTTAGTCATGTGCTATCACTGACTCATACACATTTGCCAGCTGTAACAAATTTTATAGACATTTTCTCCAGAGACATATCTCACATACTATGAATTTTTAAATGAGCAAATGGTGAAGAAGGGATGTCAGCAATATAAAAATTGATCAGTTAAAAGATAAAAGCATAAGTAAAGAGATTTGTATGGTAGTCTTAATAGGTTTTATTAAATAAAAATACTATAAAAAGACAGTAATGAACAGACTGAAGACTAACTGTTCTTGAGGTGGAGAAAAATTATTCTGGCACATTTAGTAGAAATTGGTTTTATGTCACCTGACAGATGAACATTTTTTTTTCCACTTTAACTCTTAGTTAGAAAAGCTCCTTAAAGTGTTAGATAAATTCTCTAAGTGGTTTGTGTATTTTAAACACCTCTACATAATCATAAAGCAGATATTTATAGTGTTATATAATTAATTATATAGTTAAAAGCAGGACTTTGGCAATCAGTAAATAGTAGACGATTTTTTTCCTCTACCTCAGACTTCACATAGGAAGAAAGGAGTCTTCTTCCTTCACACTCTTTATACTATATGGTTTAGTCCTCTGAAATCTCTCCTTCAGGACTCCAGGCTTCTCTATGACCTCCCTTTCTACCTGGACTACACTTTCTTCCTTCTCTGTCTAGCAAACTCCTGCTCATTCCTTAAGGTCAGCCTTCAACATCACATTCTTTGAAACTCTCCCCAGATAACCTAGGTAAAAAAGAAATTGCTTCATCTTCTAGGCTTCTACAGCACTTGTCTGAATGTTTATAAATGTACCATGCTGTAGTGTATTGTAATTGTCTGGTTACACAGCTCTCTCTGGACTTCTCTCCTTGGCAAACAGACAGTCTTATCTCTATACCGTAGTATTGAACCTGGATGGAAGCTCCACAATACATGTTCAGTGAATGAACAAAAATGAATGGCCACTCTAAGAATTTTTTTTAAGGAATTATCTAGATATTTTCAACTAGGTATAAATGGCTATTTCCTTACATACCTCATTCATTTAATATTTATTGCATGCCTACTAGGAGCCAAGCACTGTTCTAGCATTGTGGATACACTAATTAAGGAGACAGACATAGTCCTGCTCTCAGGATTATAGAATCTAGCATAAAAGATGAATAATTATAATAAAACATAACCACACATTATAATGAGTTTCTTGGTAGTTTTCATCCTAAATTCTTAAATGTGCATTCTGAAACAGAATCAGGCAAATCTGTAGGATGTTGAAACAAGAATTTATAGCCCCAAAGCTTTTATTTATAATGTAAAATAAAACTTTATGTTTAGGCTCTTTATTTTAATTTCATTTTGATTAAGCATTTATTCTGCATCATATACTATGACAACTTACTTTACACTGTTTTCTGGAAGAAAATATTCTTTCTTTCATATAGAATTATATGATTTTGACAGCTGTGAATTCCTTAAAACCATTTTAAACTTAGGTAGTTTCACCTTTATAATTAAGGTTACCCTTGTTATATTTCACTGTTTTTTCTTTCAGTTCAAAACATTTTAATTGTATTATCAAATTTGGTATTGTCTGTAAAGAAAATAGGAACATGAGCTTTGATGCATTAATTAAAATTATATTTAATCTATTCTTATAAATAATAGGAAGATAGTCTGACAAGATCTATGAGTTAGAGGCCAATTGAAAGAGAACACGATTGAGCTTGCCAGGCTAGCTTTCAAAGAGGGCATATTTTTAGTATAAAGAAGGCCCTTAATTGAGTAAAAACAGCTAACTTAACAGTGACAGGTAGGTTATAGTTTCTGTAGGGCACATCAGACTGAACAAGATACAAACAAGTCAGTGGATTTGGAAATGTGCTGAATTGATTAAGTGAATAATTGCATATTAATTCATTAATTAGTGTGCTAATTAATTGCCCACTACACAGGAGTAATCAGTGAATGTCAGGTTTCATAACTGGTCAAAGGTTTTAGATTCTATTACGTATACAATATATATACAAAGACACACAATCATTCACTGTAAGGTTAAGTGTTTTATAAAATTTCTGACCCATATACTATGGGTTCTGACCCATAAACTATGGAAATCCATCACACTATTGGATGGTGATCATAAATACACAGTTCATACATAAATATTCACAGTTATACATTTGGCAGATGAATATACACATTTAATATAGGACAGTCTCATTAATGAATGATTTGGGGGAATCTTAAGAATACTAAGAATAGCTTTGTGTTCATGGATTCTAGTAAAGATCATCATATGTTAGGGGTGTTCTTCTGAGTCTTTTATTTGAGTAGTACTTTCAAAAGACTTGAAAGAATTAAGGTTAACCTACAGAGAAATAATGGTTGAATGTATTTGACTACCTTGTAAACATTTCCCTGGATTTTTTTTGAATTCTTATTTATTTCTGCTGCACTGGGTCTTCATTGCTGCGTCCAGGCTTTCTCTACTTGCAGCGAGTGGGGCCTGCTCTCTAGTTGTGCTGTGTGGGCTTCCCACTGTGGTGGCTTCTCCTTTTGGAACACGGGCTCTAGGTACACAGGCTCAGTAGTTGTGATGCATGGGCTTAGTTGCCCCACAGCATGTGGGATCTTTTTGGACCAGGGAGTGAGCCCATGTCCCCTGCATCGGCTTGTGGATTCTTAACCATTGGCCCACCAGGAAAGTCCTCCCTAGGTTCTTTTGATATTGTTTTCTCTCACCTTGGACTCTTTCTTCATGACTTCATCCATTCCTTGACTTTTGTTCTCACCTTTGTGTATATGGTTTCCAAATCTATTTTTCACCTTCCTCCTGAGCTATAAACAATCTCAGCTGCTATACATTATTCCCCAAATATACTGACTTCACCCTCCCCCCTCCCATGTTGTCCCTCATTGTACATTTTTAGGGATTACATTCATCCAGTGATAGAGCTGAAAACTACAATTCTGTCTCTCTTTTTGTCCCCACATCCAAACTGATATCAAGTTGTATCACTTCCCAGAACATTACTTCTCCTTTCCATGTACACTGCACTGGTTTATTCCTTCATTAGCTCTCATCCAGATTACTTGCATCCTCATTGTAACCTGCCTCTGTGCTCTTTGTTCTTGTTTCCCTACAGCCTGTCCTGCTACTGAACGAATTATGATTTCAAAAGTATCACTCCACCATATATGTCATAAAATCCAAATTTATACCATTGTTTAGAATTCTCCCTGATCTGACCACAACTTACCTTTCTAATTTGTGTGTCTCAGTTACTCCACATTATTTGCCATTCATTGCTGAAAACATTCCTTAGAACATCCCTTTCTCGTTTCCTTACTTTTGTTCTTGTCTCCTCCACTTGACATACCTTTTCCCCCCATCATCAAAATTTTACTAATCTTTCAGAACCTGCTTATGAGTTTCCTTACACTAGGCTTCCTTAGATCCTTCTCTTCCATGTTCTTCTTTTATGGATTTGTCACAGCTGCCCAACTGGTATAACTAAGAGAGGATATTAAACTTCCTGACCTTGTCCTATGCCCTAGAAACCTCTGATAGTCATGATACCCCTAACACCACTGTGTGACCAAATTCCCTGTCTACACATCAGCTTCTGCCCTATTACACTTCAGTAATTATTCATCCTGACCGATTTTGTTCAGTGAGCATAAGCACCCCATATTAATTCACTCTCAAAGCCTTTAAAAAGTGAAGCCTTTATAAAACAATGTTAGAATAAGGGAGACAGCAACCCATAGGCCATAGACAGTATGAAGACCAGCAAAGTGTTAGTTGCTCAGTCATGTCTGATTGTTTGCAACCCAATGAACTGTAGCCCTCCAGGCCCCTCTGTCCATGGTATTCTCTAGACAAGAATACTTGAGTGGGTAGCCATTCCCTTCTCCAGGGGATCTTCCTGATCTAGGGATCGAACCCAGTCTCCTGAATTTGCAGGCAGATTCTTTACCATCTGAGCCACCAGGGAAGCCTCCGAGAAAGCATGATTTTGGCTAATGTTAACTAGGAATACTACAGGGGATGCTGAGATAAATCTTCTAGAAACAATGTAAATCACTTGGTTAGCAAAAGTGTGAGGCTTAGTATAAACAAAGCCCTTTGCATACTGCCCATCTAGTATTCAAACTGAGGATGTAAGGTTTATATACATGAAATGATAATCAAATAAAGCAAGCAAGTGATTACAAGTTCAGACTCGTCTTTCCAGGATTCTGGCCCGTAGCAAGTATAAAAAAGGATTATGAATCCATTGAGGATCAAAGTATCAACTTGACTAGTGGAGGACTTAATAACCTCCAATATGGCAGGCCCTCTGGTAGAAGCTCGGAGTACTAATGTGGACTAAGGCAGAAGTGGAACCTTCTCTCTCCCATAGATGGAAGAGATGCTGCTGGATAAAAGTGCTCGGTCATGTCTGACTCTTTGTGACCCCATGGACTGTAGCCCACCAAGGTCCCTCTGTTCATGGGATTTTCCAGGCAAGAATACTGGAGTGGATTGCCATTTCCTTTTCCAGGGGATCTTCCAGATCCAAGGATCAAACCTGCTTCTCCTGCATTGCAGACAAATTCTTTACTGCTGAACCATCAGGGAAGCCCTCCCTCCCTTCCATATTGAATGCAAATCTTAAAATCTATGTGCTCTCCTGACCTGAGGAGAAAGCTGGATCTTTAAATAGATCCATGTCCATGTGCCTCTATAACTGCAGACATGCCTTATATGCTTGGTTGCAGAAAAGAATGAATGGGCTGCTCTCCTTACAACATGAAATTAAGAAGAGCAAAGGGCCACTGGACTTGAGAGTAGACCGTGAAAGGGAAACTAAATAGTGGGGCACAAGAGTGCTGTGTAAGAATACTGACTGAATATGACTTGTAAAACGTGGTCTGCTATTCTGGACGTCAGTCAGTCAAATTTGTCACTTTTCCGTGGGCTACTGGAAGCAGAAGAGTTGACAGAAGTTTCTTCCTCTTCAGACTGAGAAGTGTAAAAATTCTTCCCTACTCTAAGTAACAAATGAAGGGTAAGCAGTATGGAAATACACAAAATGAGCCACCTCAGGATGGAGTGATTAGGTCATTATTTAAGGGTTCATGATTTTAAAATCAGTTCTAGTTATTCCACTCTGCATAATCTCTAACAGAGGGCCCTCCAGGCCCTCGTAATGGAAGCTTTGTGTTTTAGTAGGAAGCTGGAATTTGAAAAATGGGTAATTTTGATGGGCTATGTAAACATTCTAGGCAGAGAGAACACTGAACAGAAAAGGCAGAGAAGCAGAGCCACTGAACAGTAGATTCCAGACACATCATAGACAGTTATGATCACCAGGCTAATAAGTTCAGACTTTATTCTTTAGGCAGAAATGAACCCATGAAGATTATTAAAGAAGTAACGATCTAAAATATGTTTTAGAAAGAATAAAATATAATTGCTGTGTGAAAGGTGAATTCTGTCAAAATACTGCTCATGAACTGCATCACGGTATCTAAATTTCTTTCCATTTGTGTTCTGAGATCTTCATCTCTATAACCAGTATGGCCGTGTAGAGATAACAGACATACTGCTGCTCCCTGCTACTGTGCTATCATATGTATCACATTGATCAAAGTGTTGATTTTTGCTGGACCCTGAATTTGGCCTCAGAATCTTTCTCGACACAGCTGTCTTGGCAACCATGATCAACCGATGACGATTCTTTGCAGGGCCTGGCATTGTAACAGAGAATGGGATTTGGATTAGATGTCCAGCACTAGTTCTACCACCTACGTAGCTGTGTGGCCTTAAACAAGGCACTCGGTTTCCCAAAACCTTAATTGTAAAATGGGACTGGTGATATTTACCTTGTGGATTACATACAAGAATTAGCTTGAGGAATTCCCTGGAAGTCCAGTGGTTAGGACTCAGTGCTTTCACTGCCAGGGCCTAGGTTCAGTCCCTTGTCAGGGAACTAAGATCCTGCAAGCCATGCAGTGTGGCCAAAAATTTAAAAATTAAATAAAATAATTAGCTTAATTACTACCTTTCCCATTCGCTGTTGTTTAGTCACTAAGTTGTGTCTGACTTTTTTGCGATCCCATGGACTTTCCACCAGACTCCTCTGTCCATGGGATTTTCCAGGCAAGAATATTGGAGTGGGTTGCTATTTCCTTCTCCAGATCTTCCCAGCGTAGGGGTTGAACCTGCAACTTCTGCATTGCAGGTGGATTCTTTACTACTGAGCCACTGGGGTGGCCCACCTTTCCCATAGTAATTATTTAATAAATGGCAGTCTTCCTTTCTTCTAGAGTATTAGCTTTAGTTCTGGTAACTGTATCAAAAACCTATAATAATATTAGGGGAGCACTGGAATGCTTAAAATCTTCTGTAGGTATTCTGACCAGACTCAAATGAGTTGGCAAACTATCTTCTTGTAGGACAGGAAGAATATATGTGGACCATCATGCTGCCACTGCTGCTAAGTCACTTCAGTCATGTCCGACTCTGTGCGACCCCATAAATGGAAGCCCACCAGGCTCCCCGTCCCTGGGATTCTCCAGGCAAGAACACTGGAGTGGGTTAGGGGCTCACCATATATGACTTATTCATAGCTGCCAGTATAAACAAGGAAGGGATATTTCAGGAAATAAGGGGTCCACATGCCCTGTGGGGATACATGCCATCTGTTGCCATTGGGTGTTTTTTTCAAAGGCTTCATCTCACAAGGATCCTAAAACCAGACAGACAAGAACTTCTATCACCACTAGGAGTCCCCAGAGGGACATACCCTGAATAGGAATGCCAGTAAAGATGGTCTCTTTTTTGGGGGGGCAGCTGTTGGAGGAAACACCTGCTGAAAGGCCCTGTAGGCTTACAGACAAAGGCATGTAAGACTTGGTGTTTTCATTAGGTCATGTTGGAGTTCTAGAACTCTCTGAGAAGTATCTCAAATCCATCTTCATAAAATGAAGTGTGCCATGTCAGAGTAGTCATAGTGACAATTATTTGTGAAGGTGAATCTTGCTTTGAAGATTCAAAAATAAGCAAATAAGATATTACCAATACCTAACTAAATTAGGTACCAAATTACATAGTAAATGGGTGTTTAAGTCATTTCTCAAGTCATGTATGAGATGCATGTTAATTTGGAAACTAATTCTTGATGATTTAATAATCACCTTTTATATCCCACAGGCGTTTAGAAGAAACACACTCACTATGAACACCAACTTCTGTATCTGCCTGATCATATTTAAAGGAACAGAAGAAATGTTTGTAATTAATCTGTGCAGTGAATACCAGATCATAGCATAGGCAGGTGCATGTCTAGATAAAATTTCTTGAAGCTAATTTAAACTTTCTACACACACCAGTAGATAATGTCAACATAAATAATACATTTCTTCTTGACCCTTTAAAGTAAGCCAACATATAGAAGATCCTGACTTACATTATGTATCTGGTACACTTCTGTATACTTCTATCATCTGTGGATAGACTTATAGTTTGTATGAAAATGGCACCTTTGGTAGAGCTCTATATCTTAAAACTCAGATTAAACCCAATAGTGGGTGGAAGTAGGTCCTGATTTTCCAACTTAAAGCTCTAGATTTGTACTAATTAGATTCTTTTAAAAGCTTTTAAAATTGAAAGTTTACTTTAGCTTCTACTTCATAGATGTTTTTATTCTAGTTATGCCTATGCTTGTAGAGAAAAAATATTTTCAAAGTTTTAAAATTCTTACATCTTTTATAAAATGCTGGAATGCATTTTTCAGTGCAGATATTTAAATGTGAGGTTGTTTTTAAACTGAATTACACAGAATCTCCTGAATATAAAGAAAAGACCTTATCTCATGGGACAACATGTGATTCCCTCCACATTTAGAAGCATCAAATTTTTAATTTTCTCCAGTGTTGTTTTGTATTATCTATTTGTCCTGTCACAAAATAAAGGGGAAGAGTGAATCACAGTGTTATAACTTGATAGCACTTTTTTTTTTCCATACTTATGCACCTTTCTTTGACCATTTCCATAGGGGGAAAATGCTGTTCCTTTGGTATTCACCCTAAGCCTTGGCAAAATCTGTATATTACCATGTCATTTAATTCACTGTATCATGAAAATAAAAATACTATGTGAAAAATGTGAAACAAAATTTAACAAATTGAAGTTGAAACTAACTTTCCATTTAGAGAATTTCAGATTTGCCTCTTAAAATGAAAATGAATTATTTTTTAAAACTATTAATTGAAATAACTAAATAGTAACTCAATTTATAAAACTAATTGCCTTCACTAGTGATTTTATTGGGACAATCTAAATAAGGTTTTTAAGATAATCTGCTAAATATTAAGAATACTTTGTGATATAGTCCTTAAAATGAGAGTACCTTAAAATATACCAAAAAGGTTAATTTGTTTGTGTGTTCCAGCATTGAAAACTAACCTCAGAATGTAAAGCAAAACATATAAAGACACCTACATTAGTCAGGAAATGAAGGGTTAAGAAGTAAGATTGGTTTCATATGTAATTCAAGTTATGTAGCTATGTGCTTAATGCTATTAAATCAGTTACTGTATGTTTGACCTCTTGATATACCAAGCTTTTGCCTTTCAGAACAGCTGGGTCGGCTAAGAATCATTTCCCAGTTCTTTTCATTGTAGATCAGATGACTCTCGCTTTATCACCCTTGGAGGCCACATGAAGGACAAAGCAGAAAGATCCACACACAAAACTAATGTTTATATGGAGGCAGTGTGGGGGGAGGAAGGCAAAAGGCGGGGGATACACTTGGCCCTGATCTTCCAATGAACATAACAGAAGGACCAATTGAGACTTGAAACTGTTGTGTTACTCCAACCATTATTTAGTTACATCCTATCCATCTCTTACTCTCTTTGTATTGAACAGAGAGGCTCCGTTGGCTGCCTTGACTTTTGTAAATGTTTCACTCACTTAGTTGTGGTTTATCATTTGGACAGAATGCTACATTGGGGATTTTTCTCCCCTCTCTAAGGCTTCAAGGCAAAATGACTTCTGTTGCCTCATATTTGATACATGAACATACACTGTACTCTCTTCATTTTAAGAATCAAACCTAAGTTTATGGCAACAGAGAAAACTCCATTTTTCAGAAACAGCTTTTCCCTATAAAAGAACTTGAAAATAACTTTCCTAAGATCATTTTTTGACAGGGATATTAGTGAATAAAGGGAGGCATCTTTAATAATTTTTATATAAGTAAATGTCTTTATAAAAAAAAATCCCTATTGTTTTTTTGGTACTTAATTGCTCAAAGTGGACTCTTCTTAAATTGGTTTCTAATAGATATGAGATACTTAAAATTGCTACAAATCTCCAGTAAAGCTACAGTGTAACTCCATATAACTAAATAGTCTAGAAATGTATTTTTATTTAGAATTTACCTGTAAGATACCTTGAATATAAGTGTATTCTATTTTACTGTTTATATATACTTTCATTTTCAAATAATATTTGTTTCAACTATTTAGAAGTTAGAACTTTCTCATCGTTGATTTAAATCAACATCCTGTATTAAATGCAAGTATTCTATTACAAAAAATAAGACTACACCAGCCAGCCAAGATGCTGACATTTGGGCATGGTGATTATATATGGTGACCATGGACAGCGATGTTCCTGCTGATTCGGCAGCGATTCAAGGCTGCTTTTTCTGTGCTGACCTACCCTTTGAGTCTTTATGCACATTTGCTTTGAGAAAGAAATACTTCTTGATTTTTTGCTTTGTCTAAACCTACTTCCTTTACCAGACTTAAAAACCTATACCTTGTTGCATCAGCTGTCCATGTCTAGAACCAAATTGTCTTATGTGTGTATATGTGTTTGACTTGCATTGTTTTAAAATATACCACTTAGTTAATATGCTTTAATGGCTATCTTACTAAAGAAATATATTCATTAAAAACATAAGTTGGTAGGGAAGTGATTATTTTTTATTAGAGACTAAAGAAAACGTATCTTTACATGAGAAACTACGTGGTTATAAATTATTTTTACCAATTGAATACTATAGTAAAGATGTGCTTTTTCTAATACAGAGTCATACAGTATTAATAGGACTAAGTTAATACGAAGTATGATATGGATCAACGCTTATGGCATTGGTAACCTTGAACCATGTCATAACAAAGAAGAACAGGATGAACCCCTCCCTGGATAAGGCCATTTAAACAGAATGAACCTGAAAGTTTAGAGCCAATGATCATGAAAGACTTCATTCAAACCACTTAAATTCAGGAAAATTCTTTGTTTAATGGCATTCAAATAAATCAGAGTTCTTAGAAATAAATAAAAACACAGTTTAGTCTTTCTGCCTTTCTAAAAAAATTCAAGTTTACACATGGTAATAAGGCGTGTTCAAGCTTTAAACAGTTTAAATTGCCTTCTCACAGTAATTTAAAAGATTATCACAAATTTAATTCCTGAGATACAATTTCTAAAACATTCTAAAATATAAGAAAAACTAAATCTGAATACCAAAATTAGTGATTTCCTTCAAAAATAAGGGACTAAATTCTCCAATTAAGCTCACTGTATCTGCAGATTTTTTTCAAGACAACAAATTATAGAGTACATTTCTTAAGTAAACACTGATTAAGGACACGTTTCTCTTATTTTCCCACGTGAATAACTGAACATAATAAAACTATAATATGTCTTCATCATTCAGTAGTTAGAAAATAAAAGCCTTCATTGCTTTGGTGCCATATAGATTTATTTTGGGTCGACAACAATAACTTTGCACCATTTCCTTTCCTATTTCCAGGATTCTCAAAATGCTTCTTTTATTCATACATAGCAGAAAGTCTACAAAGCCTTGCGGCACTGACATTTTCACATTTCTTTGGGGACACAGCTAGCTGATTTTCTTCTGGCTTCTTCCAGTTTTGGAATCCCACATGATTATAATAGTAAAGTATACCAAGAAGAATAGGAAATGTAAGCAGGATACAAAACACACCAATACAGCAAATAAGTCCGGTAGTTTCTGAGGAGGATCCAGTGTGACAGTCATCGTCGTCAGAAGGATCATAGTGATCACTGACGTAAGAAACTATAAGAAGGGGGGAAAAAAGTGTTACTGCACAGTATAAAAGGTAACAGTTGAATGTACTGGTAACACTGGTTTATAGTTGTAAATGAGCAGAACTGAAGGGGACAGCTGGGGGTTCAATCTCCTCTACTAATGGATCTCAACCTAGTTTGTATGTAAGAGTCATTTGGGGTTTAAAAAAAAAAAAATCTCAACTCTCAGACCACATCCCAGGCCAATTAAATCAGAATCTCTGGGGAAGGCTCTACAAGTGATCCCCATGTGTAGCCAAAGCCTGAGAACCCCTTTAGATTTCATGTCACCCAAGCACTAAAAAAAAAGGTACCTGGAATAGATAATATTGCTAGTCAGGATTAAATTCACAGCATGCTCCAAGGGTCTATGGGATATACAATTCTAAGTTAATCCAAGAATTCATCTATGAAGTTTTCCACAGCAAATGAAATATTACATTTCATATTCACTGAATACTTTCAATGAGCTAGTTCTATAGTAGAGCATCGTGGGACACATGAAAGAAAATGTCCTCTGGCCTCAAAGAGCTTCCAATTTAGGGGACTACATGAACTAGTTAAATAAAATCACAAAGTCACATCTTATTAAATGCCAAAATGAGTAGTAGACATAACTGCATTTATTGTAATTGTGCACCAGTTTCCTTGTTCAGACCATACCACAGAACTTTCTACAGTGTTCTAAATGTGTATTCCCAAAAAGTAGCTGCTAACCGTATATGGCTACTGAGCATTTGAAACGTACCTGCTGTGAATGAGGAGCTGAATTTTTAATTTAACCACATGTGTCTAGTGTCTACTGTATTGAACAATATAGCTATAGACTGAGACAAGGACACAGAAGCTGCTTAAGTAAATGTAGAAAACAAGAAGTGAGAAAGAGAAGTCAGTGACTTTCATGATGAAAGTGGGACATAATGGAACCCTGAAAGATTCTTTAATGGCTGGATTATGACAGAACTGATGGGACCTGAAAAAAACTGTAATGCAGTGATCATTCTAGACAGAAGCCCAAAAGACTAAAAGAGTAACCTATCACTTGCTGTGTCTACTCTCCCATTCATTAGTGAACCCACACCAATTAGGCTTTCACTCCATTCTCCAATGAAACTGCCTTGCTAAAGATCTATAATGACCTCCACTAAACTAAACCCAGTAGTCAGTTCTTATTACCTTAATGGATCTCTCAGCAGCATTCAAAATAACACATCACTGGTATCTTGAAACCCTTCCTTCACTTGACTTCCATGACATCATTCTCTCCTGGTTTCCTCCCACATCACTAGTTAATCTTTCTCAGAACTTTGCTGGTTCCTTCTCAATCTATAATCACACTTTGGTGAGCTCACTCATTCAGGGACATGACTTTAATTACTATCTATATACTGAAGACTCAAATTACTGTGTCCAACTTGGACCTCTCTCCCCTAAACTCTAGGCTCATATATTCAAGTTTTCCTTAAAATCTCTACTTGGGTATCTAAGAAGTACCTAAAACTGTACATAAACTATCCTCAGTAAGATTAACATTTGACTTCACATTAGGAAATACGGAGGCCACAAGACAATGGGATGGATGATGTTCGGAGAGCAAAAATACCCTTCAAAAATGAAGGCGAAATAAACAAAGTCAATAGATTTGAAAATACTGACATAATACATTAGATATACTTCAAATACATTAGAATTGGAATAGAAAAATGGGAAGTAGTCAAGGAAATCCCCAAATATTTGTAAACTGAACGACAGATGCCTAAATAATTCATGAACCAAAGAAAAAAACTGATTACAAAAAATGGACTATATTTTTAACTAAATTAAAAAACATTTCAAAGTTTACGGAATATTGCTTTAAAATGGGGGTTTTATATGGGTTTGAATAACTATATAAAAATGGAAGAAGGGTCTCAAATCAACAACCTCTAACTTGAACTTTAAGAAACTAAAGAGCAAACCCAAACATGGAAAAGGGTATAATAAAATTAGAACCAAAATCAATGACATAGAAAACAAACAATAGAGAAGATCAATAACCAAAAGTAGGCTGTGTAAAAATATTTATAAATGAAACCACCAAACATTAGCTAGACTGACCATGGGCAAAAGAGAAGGTACAAATTCCCCAAGTTGGGAATGAAAAAGTAATATCACTCCTTACCGTATATAAAAATAAAAAAGGATGGTATGGGAATATAATAAATAAATAAACAACTGTTTGCCAACAAATTAGATAACAGATGAAGTGGACAAATTCTTAGACACACTACTGAAATTATGTCAAGAAATACAGAAAGTCTCAATAGACCTATTAACAAGAGATTGAATTAATCATATTTTTTAATTGAAGTACAGTTGATGTACAATATGTTAGTTTCAGGTGTACAGCAAAGTGATTCCGTTATATATATTTTTTCAGATTCTTTTCCATTATAGATTATTAAAAGATACTGAAAGTTGTTCCCTGTGCTATACAGTGAAAAACCCTTGTTGCTTACCTATTTTATGTAGTTTGTTAATCCCATACTCCTATTTTATCCCTCCCTCCTGAATCAGTCATCTTTAAGATCCCATGAAGAAAAGATCCAAGAACGGATGGCTTCACTGGTGAATTAAACCCAATGTTTCTAGAAGAATTAATCCCAGTCTTTCACAGCTCTTCCAGAAAGTAGAAAAAGAACCCTTCCTAACTCATTCCATGAGGCAACGTTAAGCTTGATTCCAAAATGATACAGATACCACAAAAAAGAAAACTACAGACCAATATCCCTTATGAATACAAAGTGCAAAAGTCGTCTACAAAATACTGACAAACCCAAGAAAGTGACATATAAGAGATTATACACCATGATCAAGTAGAATTTATCCCAAGAATGCAAGGATAGTTCAATATATAAAAATCAGTCAATGTAATATACCGTATTGATAAAGGAGAAAAAAACACATGATAATATCATTAGACACAGGAAAAGCACTGGACAAAATCCAATACCTTTTAATGATTAAAAAAAAATTCAAACTAGGAATAGAAGAGAACTTTCTAACCAAATAAAGGCCATATATAAAAACCCCACAACTACCATCATAGTTAACGTTAAAGGACTGGATGACTTCCCCCTAAAATCTGGAAGAAAACAAGATGTCCACACTTGTCACATGTGTTCAGCAAACTGTACTGGAGCTGACCAGCCAGGTAATTAGGCAAGGAAAAGAAAGAAAAGGCATCTAGATTTAAAGAGAAGACATAAAACTATCATAATTTACAGATGACATGATCTTGTATATAGAAAATCAAGGAATTCACTAAAAACTTAACACTAGTTCAATATTTTAAAAATCAGTTGTATTTTTATGCAGTACCAATGAACATTATGAAAACAAAATTAAGAAAACAATACCACTTACAAAAGCATCATAAAGAATAAAATACAAATGAATTTAACAAAAAAAAAGTGCAAAACCTGCACACTGAAAACTTCAGGCACTATTGAAGGGCGTTAAAGAATAAATAAACGGAAATACATCCTATGTTCACAGGTTTGGAAGACTAAATCGTGCTAAGATGGTAATGCTCCACAAATTTAAATACGCACTTAAAGCAATCCCTATAAAAATCTCAGCTGGGGTTTTAGAGAAATTAATGAGCTGATCCTAAAAAGAATACGGAAATACAACGGATTTAGAACAGCTAAAATGGTCCTGAAAATGAACAAAATTGGAGGACTCACATTTTCAGTTTTGAAAACTAACTACAAAACCACAGTAATCAAAACAGTGTGGAAACAGCATAAAGATAATACAGATCAGTGAAACAGAATTGAGAGTCCAGAAATAAACCATTACGTTTAAGATCTGTTGATTTTCTACAAGGGTGCCAATACAATTAGTGCTGGAACAACTATAAAGTTGGACTTCGACCTCACACCATACACAAAAATTAATTCAAAATGAATCAATGTCCTAAAGATAACTAAAATTATAAAACACTTCAAGAAAACATCAATCTTCATGACCTTTGGTTATACACAGTTTCTGAAGTATGACATCAAAAGCACAAACAACAAAAGAAACTGCTATTAGGCTTAATAAAAATGAAAACTCTTATGCTACAAACAATACCATCAAGAAAGTCAAAAAGCAACCCACAGAATGGGAGAAAATATTTGCAATTTAGTAAGAGACCTGCATTAAGAATGTATAGAGAACTCAAAAATACAGAAACAACTGAATTAAAACTGGGCAGTGTATGGGAATTCCCTGGTGGAATTCCATGCTTTCACTGCCAACAGCCTGGGTTCAATCCCTTGTCAGGAAGCGAAGATCCCACAAGCCACTCAATGCAGCCAAAAAAAAAAAAAAGGGAAAGGATTTGAATAGGCATTTCTCCAAAGAAATTATTTTTTAAAATACTCAACATTATTAGTCACTAGGGAAATGGAAAAAGTACAATGAGATACCACTTCACATCCATTTGGTGTGGCTATAATAAAAGATAATAACCAGTGCTGTCAAGGATATGGAGAAACTGGAACACTCATAAACTGCTGGTGGGAATGCAGAATCATGCAGCCCTCTGAAAGATAGCTGGGCAGTTTCTCAAAATGTTAACACAGAATTACCACTCCTAGGTATATACTTGAAGGAAATGGAAACACATGTGTACCAGTAAACTTAGACACAAATCTTCACAGCAGCATTATTCTTAATAGCCAAAAAGTGGAAGCAACCTAATGAGCCTCTACTGAAGACTAGATAGATAAAATGTGGTATATCCATATAATGAAATTGGCAGTAAAAAGGAAGGAAGTATTGATACACGCTGCTGCTAAGTCGCTTCAGTTGTGTCCGACTCTGTGTGACCCCATAGACGGCTACAACACAGGTAAAAATAAAAAACACACTAAGTGAAAGAAACCAGTCACCGAAGACCACATTTTGTATGATTCCATGTTACAGAATGTATGTCCCCACAAAATTCATATGTTGAAGCCCTAAGCCCCAATGTGACTGCATTTGGAGATGAGCCGAAATTAAGATTAAATAAATCATATGGGTAGGGCCTTAACCTTATAGGCCTGATGGCATCATAAGAAGAGGAAAAAACACCAAAGAATTCTCTGTCTACACAGATACACACACCAAGAGGCCACATGCGGAGACAGCAAGGTTACCTACAAACCGGGAAAAGAGAAACCAAAAGAAACCAATGCTGATGTCACACTAATTTTGGCCTTCCAGCCTTGTGAAAAAATAAGTTTCTGTTGTTTAAGCTACCTTGTGTGGTGTTCTATTATAGGAGCCCTAAGGGACTAATACATTCCATTTATATGAAATGTCCAGATAGGCAAATCTATAGAGACTGAAAGTAAATCAGTGGATGTCCAAGGCTGGATCTGGGGTGAGGGTGGAATGGAGAATGGACTGCTACAGGGCACAGGGTTTCTTTTTGGGGTGATGGAAAACTAAAATTAGGTAGTGTGAGGATTGTAAAACTCTGTGTGTACATATTTAAAACACAAGTTGCATGATTTAAGTGGGTAGATTTTATGAGTGAATTTATGGGAATTATATCTCAAAAATGCTAGGAAGAAAAACAACTTACCAAGTGTTGTATAATTCTGGGAAGAAATGTAAAACATGTAAAATATTTCCTAACAGAAGTGGAAAAACATTTCAGTTGCAATTCTTCTTCAGAAGTCTTTTCAAATATTGAAAAGGAAGTTGCACAAGCTATAAAAAATGCCATCACTGTCACAACTGAAGGCATTAGGAGTTCATCTTTTAATAGAAGAGGTAGCATACTATATAGGAAAAACAAAAGAGAATTGTCAATTCAAACCACAATCACTTTGTAAAAAAGTTTTAAATGAGTTTATAAGTACTATACTGAACATATTATATTGGAAATTGGTTTGACTCACCTAAATGTTGACACAAGTAAAAACCAAGTAGACATAAAAGGAATTTCGCTTAAAACTAAGCAGACTGGTCTAAAATAACAGAGAAAAATATTTTAGAGA
The DNA here is from genome assembly GCF_032452875.1 of Bos javanicus. Lineage (NCBI taxonomy): Eukaryota > Metazoa > Chordata > Mammalia > Artiodactyla > Bovidae > Bos > Bos javanicus. The sequence continues at coordinate 82,370,006 of NC_083870.1, forward strand.
ATATAATTTCAATGCTTATATGTAAAAATGTGAACACATTTTATCTGATTTTTGACATAGCTAAAAAAACACAAAAATCACAAAACACAGCCAGCAAGGTCTCCACAGGGACTACTGATTTCATTTTTTAAAATAACTATCAATCCAAACTAAGTGAATCTAGACAGAGAGACGGTATCAGCTTGTCATAATAATTGGAAAACTGCTTCTTCCAGTATCATTAATGAAACTTTTTTTTCTCTGTCATACAAACAGTAGCTTAAAGAAAGGATAAACAACTGAACATTCAGAGAATCAAGCTTTTCCATATATTCCATCCAAGTTGGTAAATATGAATACCCTACTTGGTATGAAAGTTTTCAAACTTTTTTATGCTCTTCCGTGTGACCTAATACTCAGCTAAGTGAAAAGCTAAGACAGGATCATCATTGGCCACTGAATAGAGGCCAACAGAAGCAAAGAAAAATGATAAAGGGTTGATGATGGTAGAATAAAAGGAAAAAATGAGTAGGACAAGGCTACATGGAAAGAGAAACAGTATAGGAAGAGGAAGATAACACCAACAGATGGACCAACTGGCTTTATTAAAGAGCTGATTAAGGTCACGGGTCCAACATCTGTGACCTCCTGAGCACCAATCACCCCCGGTCGTTATTACCTTCTGGATTCAACTGTGGCTGTGTTCATGAAGAAGGGGGCTAGTCAGAAGACCTAAGTCCGAGCCTCATTGCTGACACTTACTTATGACCTTGAACAAATGATTAGTTTAACCTTTTTCTTATGTATATATGGAAATAATAACTTGGATTGCTGAGTAGTTGAACTCTTCCAAGTATTATCTAGTGTTTATTTTTCAGTAAAAAAAAATAACTTTACTAGTGATAGTAGTTGTTGAATTATATTTTGTTGTTGTTGTTATTTTTATTAGGGGTCTCCTTATTTTAAAAGGTTTTTGTATTCTCATTTCTTAAAAAGGATGACTTCTCATGGCAACCAGCGTATGAGATGTGAAGCCTGGGATTATAACTGACTGAAAACTACTGCACTAAAAGAAAATACTACAGGACTTTGATTGCTTGATGCTTTTAAAATCAGTATGTATTTCTGTTAATTACAAGCATTTAGAAAATGACTCAATAAACATTATTTTCTCTTTCTGGGTCAGAATCCTTTGCTATTTAATCACTTGATATTCATTTATTGAAAATGTATTATGTAAAGTGTTAGTCACTCAGTCGTGTCTAACTCTTTGTGACCGCGTGGACTGTGGCCTGCCAGGCTCCTCTGTCCATGGAATTCTCCAAGCAAGAATACTGGAGTGGATAGTCATTCCCTTCTACAGGGGATTTTCCCAACCCAGGATTGAACCCAGGTCTCCTGCATTGCAGGCAGATTCTTTACCATCTAAGCCACGGAGAGAAGGGGACAACAGAGAATGAGACGGTTGGATGGCACAACCAAATCAATGGACATGAGTCTAAGCAAACTCCAGGAGATAGTGAAGGACAGGGAAGCCTGGCGTGCTGCAGTCCATGGAGTCACAAAGAGCTGGACACAACTTAGCAAATGAACAACAACGCTTATGTCAAAGTGTTGCTCTGAAAGGGATGCAGTGAGAAGACAGAACTCAGCGCTTAGCTTCAAGGCACTTAATATTTGTAACTAAGCAGCAAAATCCTCAACATCCTCAACCTCTTCTTTCACTACCTTGTTCAAAACAAATTCTGGTTCTCTCTCCCCGAGGAAGAAAATGCTGCCCCTCTGCCTTCTCAGTTGTGCCTGTTTTATTGTTCCTGTTTCCCCAACCTTCAAACAGTTTGGCCCAGAGGAGAGAAAGAACCTCCTTGATCTTCATCATGACTTCCATACCAGCTCTCCCTTCTCCCTGCCCTAACAAGCTCCAGCTTTGAATCTCTTGTCGTCAGGCTTTATTCCCTATTATTCCTCATCTTTGTTATCATCCACCAGCCTCAAGAATCACTTCCCTCATTACTCAATAATTTCAACTCTTTACACACTATCTACAAAAAAAATACATGATTTTCAAGTGTCCAGCAGTCATTTAATATTTCCCTAGTCTGTTCCTACTCTGTGTCTCTTTAGAAAAATAGTTCACACTTTCTCTTCTCTCCTCATATTCCCAACATTTCCAACCTATTCTGACCTAATGACTTTGCCTTCCATTTCAATAAGAAATTTGAAGCAATGAAAAGAGAACTTTCACAGACATCACCATCACATTTGCTCTCTTCCTTAGCATCTGTACTGATAACAGCATGCTCTTTTATTAAGATGAACCACGCATGCACCTGTCCATAGCCAATCCTTCCATTTACGCTCTAGATACCACTCCAGCTCCCTCTTTGAAGGACACTGCTCCTGCAACTCTTATCTCTCCTGTATCACTGCTGCTGCTGCTGCTACATCGCCTCAGTCATGTCTGACTCTGTGCGACCCCATAGAGGGCAGCCCACTAGGCTCCGCTGTCCCTGGGATTCTCCAGGCAAGAACACTGGAGTGGGTTGCCATTTCCTTCTCCAATGCGTGAAAGTGAAAAGTGAAAGTGAAGTCGCTCAGTCGTGCCCGACTCTTTCCCTTTCTACTGACCATCTTCTGGCATTCTCTCTTCTATCTTAAATAACAAACCTCTTTGTCCCCAACTTCTCTGCCAGTTTTTGCAGAATTTCTTTGCTCCCCTTTTCAGCAAAACTCATTTAAAGAACTGCCAACCTGTCCCACACCATATACAAAAATTAACTCAAAATGGATCAAATACCTAAATGTAATTCTTAGAAGAAATAGGATAAATATTACCTTGGATTTGGCAATGGTCTGTAAGATACATCATCAAAAGCAAACACAATGAAGGAAAAGATAAATTGGATCTCATCAGAATTAAAAATGTTCATGAAAGAACATTATCAAGAAGGGGAAAATTCAAAGAATGGAAAAAAGTATCTGCTTATCATATATGTGATAAAGGTTTAATATCCAGAATATACAGAGAACTTCCAAAACTCAACAAGAAAAAGATAAACAACCACTTTAAAGCTGGGCAAAGGATTTAAATAACAGGCATTCTCTGAAGAAGATATACATATTGCCTGACAAGGACATAAAAAAGATGCTCAACATCACTAGTCATTAAGAAATGCAAATCAGAAGCACAGTGATATACCATTCCCTACCTACTAGGATGGCAAAAATAAAAACAGACAATAACAAATGCTGACAAGGTTGCAGAGAAATCAGAACCCTCATACATTACTGCTGCTGCTGCTGCTAAGTTGCTTCAGTCGTGTCTGACTCTGTGCGACCCCCATAGACAGCAGCCAACCAGGCTCCCCCGTCCTTGGGATTCTCAAGGCAAGAACAATGGAGTGGGTTGCCATTTCCTTCTCCAATGCATGAAAGTGAAAAGTGAAAGTGAAGTCGCTCAGTCATGTCTGACTTTTAGCGACCCCATGGACTGCAGCCTACCAGGCTCCTCTGTCCATGGGATTTTCCAGGCAAGAGTACTGGAGTGGGGTGCCATTGCCTTCTCCCATACATTACTGGTGTGATGTAAAATGGTATAACTTCTGTGGAAATTAATCTGGTGATTCCTCAGTAAGTTTACAGAATTGCTATGAGACCCAGAAATTCCACTCCTAGGTATAAACCCAAGAGAACTGAAAATACATGTGTATAAGTGGCACCATTCCCAATAGCCAAAAGGTCAAAACAACTCAAAATGTCCATCAACTGATGCACGGACAAACAAAATGTATATTCATCCATGCAGTATTATTCAGGCACAAAAATGGATGAAGGCCTAATACATGGTACCACAGGGATGAACTCTGAAAATACTATGCTAAGTGAAAGAGGTTGTCTGACAAAATGCCACGTATTTTATGACTGCATTTATATGAAATACCCAAAATAGGCAAATTCACAGAGAAAGCAGATCAGTGGTTACAAGCATTAAGGGAAGGGGAGAATGGGGAATGACTGCTTAATGTGTACAAGATTTCCTTTTTGGAGAGATGAAAATATTCTATGAGTAGACAGTAGTGATGGTTACACAACACTGTGAATGTACTAATGGTGTATTTTACCATATGTATGTAACTGTCCTGGTGGCTCAGAGGGTAAAGAATCTGCTTGCAATGCAGGAGACAGGGATTCAATCCCTGGGTCAGGAAGATCCCCTGGAGAAGGGAATGGCAACCCACTGCAGTATTCTTGCCTGGAGAATTCCATGGACAGAGGAGCCTGGTGGGCTATAATCCATGGGATCACAAACAGTTGGGCATGACTGAGTGACTAACACTTTGACTTTCTTTTCACTTTCATATATCTTTAAAAAAAGCTCTATACTTGTCTTCAATTCTTCTCTTCTTGTTATGTCTTAAACCCACTCTAATCAGGCTTTTCCCTGCATCACTCTATCAACACTAGCCGTTTCAAAGTCACCAGTGACTTCCACTTCAGTACAACAGTCTATTCCTAACCCTCATTTTATTTGACCTATTCACAGCCTCTGATGCAACTGATTACCTCATTCTATTGTTCCCTGAATATATCAGGCATACTCCCATCTTAGGGCTTCGGCACTGGCTGTCTAGGATGTTACTCACCCAGATATCCATTGGGCTAACCCTCATCTCATCCAGTCCACTCAAATATCTCAACAAGGTCTACCTCAACATCCTCATAAAACTGCAACCTGCACTTGCTCCTTTACCCCACCTCCAATAACTCTCAACTTCTCTTAATCTCTTTTATGTATCCTTTATGGCCTTTATTACCTTCTAACACTTTAATTTCTTATTTTTATTTAATTATTAGTGTCTGTCCTTGAGAATCAAACCTAAGAAAGTAGCAATTCTGTTATGTTTTGTTCACAGATATATCCCAAGTGCACAGAACAGTACCTGGTAAATAGTAGGACCTCAATAAATATTTATTGAATGAAATATTCATTTAATGATAGATTAGCTGGAACCAGATCGAGAAGAACTTTTAATGTTAACTTTAAAATATTTGATCAAAATTAAAGTCACTTACTGTTATAAATAATCAAAATACAGTTGTAGAGTCTGAACTCCCAGAAATTCAGGGACCACGAGCTAACCTCAAGGGTCAGATTACAGGTCATCGATCAAAGACATTTCTACAGAGTAGAAATGCTGGGGGAAATTATGCATGTTTGAAAGAAGCACCTCTCCATAATTTCATCCCCTGGCACTTGGGATTTGTGTAGGGTCAGCTGAGGCTTACACAACAGGGCTCACATCTAACTCAAGTTTAGAATTTGTGGGGTGAAATTATTCTGCCCTCTCGGTCTACAATTGTACAAGACTATTTTGTTCAGAGGAAAGAGGCCTGCCCCATAGGCCGGCTTATTCTAAAACTACACTGAGGTTTTAGTCCAAAGCTCCACCTAATAAAAGCAGTACTTCCTTCCACTAGTCATTGGTCATTTCATACATGTATCTTTCACAGGAACCTAGCAAACAGGGTGAGGTGGGACTGAGCTAGGACAGGATTCAAGTATTCCACGGTGTTCTGGGCATTATTTTAATAGTGGGATAATACACCCGCAACTGCCACCCAATTTCTATGAAATCTGAAAAAAAATTAATGCTCCTAGATTTACAGACTACCAGTAGAGTCTAAACAAAAGTCTTGACAGAAGAACTAGAAAGGAGGCAACATATAAAAAAACCCCTAAAGAGCTTAACAGAGAGAACCAGGCTATTGAATAGTAACAGAAATGAATGAAATGAAAAAGGCAAAGAGGACAAACAGGCTTCAGCCAGAGTACAGCCATCTTTAGAAGACCATTTTTATTAGCAAGTTCAAAATGAAAAAACAGGAAGAAATACTAAGTATGTCAGAAATGATTCTATAAAATTTTACCAGTTTAAAGAAGTAAAATTGTAACAGGACATCATTCTAAAAAAATGTGATTTTATGAAATAATTTTATGCAACTGTGTTACATTTGTATAGTTTTGATTTGCACTTAGATGATTATATGTAAGTATTAGATTCATGTATATATCATAATAATAAATAAAACACATACTTGAAACCGTTTTACTTACAGTGATACCAAAAGAATGGACTTTTCATGCACTTGGAAAGAAAATAAAAAGAATGATAGTGCACAGCTAACCTTTAAGGAAAAAGGACAGAAAATCAGATACAAAAACTTACAATAGCAATTTAGTGTAAGTCAGATTAAAATCATTTCAAGTAACATTTTAAAGTTTAATATAGCTTCTAGCTAAAAGGAAAATTATATACAATTGTAAGAGGCATAATATTTTATTCAAATTTAATTATCAAAATATTTTGAAAATTAACTATTGTAATACTTACCCATCTAAAACAAGTTCACTGCGTCTTAGTTATTAATAAAACTACTAAGTACTTCAGACACAATAATCATACCTTCATCCTCCCTTAGAATCTCTGACAATTTAAAAAGTATGAAGTCAAGAAGGTCAAAATATGAAAGTGACAAAATAAATCTATTTGAGTGTTTTTAAAACAGGCACTTCAGTAAAATATATACAATGTTTTATAAAGTAATCATTTGCTATCTGGGGTTTTAAATTAAAATTTAACTCTATCTTCAGGAGTTTATATTCTGCATATTAGACATCTCTCTATATACACCCAATCCAGTTGCTCAAGCAAAAAACCTGGCTCACTATCTTGTATATGCGTCACATCCAATCCATCAGCAAATGCTACCTACACCATCTCCTAATACACTACTCAGCCCACTTCTTCCCATTCCACCCGGCTGATGGTGGCAGAGGTGGTCTTAGCCACCCCCATCTCCCTCCTGGACCACTACAATGACCTCCTAAGTGGTAATGCTCTCGTCCCCTATAATCCATTCTCCATGTAGCCACAATATCAGATCATGTAATTTCCCTGGTTAATATCTTCCAATAGCTTCCCATTACACTTAGAATTAAAATCTAAACTTCTACATAATCTGGGTCCTGCCTTCCTCTTCCAATCTATTTCTTAATGTCTCCCTCACTCATTTCACATCAGTTATTTCACACTTGTCCCTTTAACGTCTCGAACTTGCCTTAAGGAAAAAAAAATTTACTTTTTATCAAGTCAGAGCCCAGATCGTCTTGTAATTGGTTACTTCTGACCAGTCATTCAGTTCAAGGCTCAAATGTCACTTCCCTAGAGAAGCCTTTTATTCAACCTAAAGTAGTGCTACCCTAACCAAACCCCACCAGCCCTCTTTTCACATAAACCTACTTTCTTCATAGTCTTCATTATGCCCAGATATTTTCCTATTAACTGATTCATTTTATTTACTGTCCTTGTGCCAACTAGCATGAGTGTCCCCAGTTAAGAAAGCAGGGATAATCAGCTGTCACTCATTGGCATGCCAGCACCGAGGAGAAGACCTGGCATGCTACAGGGCACTTAAAAAATACGTCCTGAAAATAATAGGTAAAAATCACTTGGCCACTACAGATTTATTAGTATTCGTACTACCAATTACCTCAGTTATAGACCTATATTAAGAAATAATTCAATCTAGACTGAAAGGAAAACACTTTAAAATTATAATGGGAAATGTTTTTAAAGCTAGTCAAGAAGAATTTAAAACATCAACAAAAGTAACTCACTACATTTTTTTTATTTTTTAAACACAATGGTTGGTATTAAAACACAATAAACAAAATTAGAAAATTAAGAGAAAGAAAATGTTTTTTTTTCTGCTTTTAATCCTAAAAGTAATCATCTCTAATATTGCTACAGTTATCAACACTCTGAAATCTCATTTCGGCACCTTTGAAATATAGTTATTTAGCATGGAATAACAATTTTACATAAGCTTGCAAATATTTCAAGTTAGGCCTACTGAAGACATCAGAATATTACTAACCACATCCCTCCTATTCTAAACATCCAACAGAGTATTAACTATGGATGACTTACTGTGCTCAGAGTTCATTCACAGAAACAAACAACAGAAATCATCAATAAGAAGGTAATTTAAAAAAAAAAAAAGGAACATGAAACTATGCTTTTTGCACTGTGGAACTGATAAGCACTTCTGAAATTCCTGACTGATATCTCTGCTCTGGCTTGCTTTTAGAATGCAATGTAAATAAGTGGCAGTCCCAGAATTGAAACCCTAATTTCTAAAATGTTGTCCCTTTAGAGAATCCCCTGGCAGTTCAGTGGCTAAGACTCCACACTTTCACAGCCAAGGGTACAGGTTTGCTGTCTGGTTGGGGAACTAAGATCCTGCAAACCACGTGGCATGGCCAAAGATTAGAAAAATAAAAAATAAAACGTTGTCCCTTTAGAAGTCCACTAGGACTATTTTCATAAACTAAATTTTCTTGATATTTTAAAAAGATAGTCTTTAAATGTCATTTTATAGACCAAGGTACATGGAACCAATTTTAAACACCACAGAAATACAACCAGGAGGAATTTATAAACCCACTCAGAGAAACCCCAAATGTAGAATATATACCCAGTCTATGTTCCAACTGACACAAGTCATCTTCCTAAAAGGGTAATCTGTCCCCTTTCCTCCAAAATCTTTTTTGCTCCTCTTGCACACAAATCAAACCCCAAATTATTCAAGCCAATATACAAGGTCTTACACAATTTGATCCTTTCTGACTCTTCTCTCTCCCTATATACTCTCCTAACCTCGACACACACACACTCCTACATCAGTCACACAAATCTCACTGGCTAACAGTTGTTCCCGCATGATTCCTTATCCTTTCCCACATCTGTACCTTCAAGGTCTTCCTCCTGTCTTAACCACCTAGTCCAAATCTTGCTCAGTTGTCAAAATTTGGCTCCAATCCCGCTTGCTTTAAGAAACTGTCTAAAATCTGCCTTCAAAGTAATGTCTCCCTTTCCCACACTATCATAGCACTCACTGTACCTGACAGAACTTAATACCCCAGCTTTAAAGCATAACAATTTAAACATGTCCATCGCCACTGTTTTCTTCTTTGCATTCCCTTACTGACCAACACGAGGAAATTAAATTAAACTGAAAGATTCTGATTGCTCAGCCTACTCCAAAACAGCACCTAAGTGTGTCAAACGCTCAATAAATGTTTGCCAAATAAATGAATGTCTTATATCTCAATCCAATAAATCCTGTTCAAAGCAGGAATATAATTATTTATATTTTTAAAAACTCAATTGCAGCAAGAATTAAGTATCTAAACTAATGAGCAACTTACCAGAGTAAATCTGAATCCTTTAGGAGAGGGATGAAGTGTCAATTTTATACATGCAGGAAGCAGGCTCAAAAATGTAAAACAAAAGCTAAAAAAGTAACAAAAATGAAACATTTACTTTCTTTATAGAAGTATACAACTAAAGCAAAGAAACATTTTTTAAAATGTAAGGATCACATTACTTATCAACTTAAGTTGATTTCTAGTTAAAGTTTTTTTATATATTAAGTAATAAATTCAAGACCAGATAACATTTAAATAAAATCCAGACACTGAAATATGTACACGCTTTAATATATATGTGATTATATAATATAGAACAAAACACTGTAGAACTAAATATTGCTTATGTTATTTTAGGATTTAGTATCTATTCTGGGAAAGATACAAAGATAGACAGCTAAAAGTCAATCAGCAAACACTCAAAACAGATATCATGGACTCAGTGAACATGACTGAGCAAACTTCAGGAGAGTGAAGGACAAGGAAGCCTGGTGTGCTGCAGTCCATGGGATCACAGAGTCAGACACGACTTAGTGTCTGAACAACAACAAAACAAGAAAATAAAACCAGGTATAAAGAAACAATTCTGTATTTGTTACGCAAACATTCATACAATTTACTCACAAGAGAACCTCATTAGCCCTCATTTCACAAAAGTTGATTATCTGATTTTCAACCCATGGTAAATCATAAAGAACAAGCTGGAAAGGGAGTGGGAAGGTGCCAGAGCTTCTCCTTGTGATGACTGATGGGCAAGGAGGAAAAAGAACTCAGCAATAAGCACAGTTGGAGCCACTTAGTACCAAGGCAAACAGCCTTTGAAAGCCCTGAAAACAATAGTTACAAGGCAAAATAATAACTGACTTTCCCACTTGAGGTAGCTTTGTGGCTTGTCAGCTTTACTAGTCTGCCTCCTGTTAAGGTGGGCTACAAAGGACATTCTCCAAAAGAATGGAAGGAAAGAGGCAGGCAGCACACACACATACACACACACCTCCCAGTCATTCAAACACTAATGATGGTGCTGCAGGAAAGAGATCTGCAGATTAATTAAAGTCCCTTTTCAACTGATTTTAAGTTAATCAAAAGGGTGCTATCTTGGGCCTGAATCACTTGGAAGCCTTTAAAAGAAGGCTTAGCGGACTTCCCTGGTGATCCACTGGTTAAGAAACTGCCTGCCAACGCAGCAGGCATGGGTTCAATCTTTGGTCCAAGAAGATTCCACAAGCCGCACAGCAACAAAGCCCTTGCGTCACAACTACTGAACCTGTGCTCTAGAGCCCATGTTCCGCGATAAGAGAAGCCACCTCAGTGAGAAGCCCATGGAAGCCCCACTCTTCACAACTAGAGAAAGCCCACAGGCAGTAACAAAGACCCGGCACAGCCGAAAATAAGTAATAAATAAATTAAAAACTTCAATGCTTTATTAAAAAAATTATAAAGAGGGCTTAGGCCTTCCCTGAGCTCAGACTCCAAACAGCAGTCGGCGGGAGGGGGTGGGGGGTGGGGGGGCTGGGGGGGGTGGGGAAGGGGGAGGAGGAGGATTGGAGGGATTGGTACAGCTCTCCCTTCCCCAGAGACCCTCTCCTGAATGCCTGCCTTGCGGACTTCCAGTTTGCTTAGCCAGCTCCCACAACTGTATAAGCCAATTCCTCGTAATAAATTCACACACACACACACACACACACACACACGACCTACTACTCATTTTACTTCTCACCCTGACTGATACACCACGGAAACTCGTGACTCTTCAAGGTCATGGTAAATCATGTTTAGTATACTCTGTTTAAGGAAGAGGGAAGTAGTAACAATAACTTTCACATAAAATGTTTCAAATAAAAGACTTCTGTTATACAGCAGCATAAGTTTACGTTATGTGGACTATTCACTAATGAAGTGGAGAAGGAAATGGCAACCCACTCCAGTATTCTTGCCTAGAGAATACCAGGACAGAGGAGCCTGGTAGGCTGCTGTCCATGCGGTTGCACAGAGTCAGACGTGACTGAAGTGACTTAGGATGCATGCATGCATTGGAGAAGGAACTGGCAACCCACTCCAGTATTGCCTGGAGAATCCCAGGGATGGAGGAGCTTGGTGGGCTGCCATCTATGGGGTCACACAGAGTTGGACACGACTGAAGCGACTTAGCAGCAGCACTAATGAAGAGTACCTTACTCCTATGATGCCAGATAAATGAGGTATTGCCATGACACTTTAAGAGTAGCTTATAAAACACTATATACAAACTTCATGTCTCTTACCTGATCATTATCTGGATGTGATGTGGCAAAATATCCCTGATCTTGAAAAAGACACTGAAGCTGCACCAAATATTGGCTACTTTATCCTTAAAAGAAATTTGTTAGTTTTACCTTCTAGTATGATTAAAAGAAATATTAAACTTCACAAAGTCCTAAATCTCTAAAGAGATAAACTTTTGGGTCATGGGAAATATTTGCTCACAATTTCATAACTAAGTTGATTAAACTCTCCAAAGAACACACACACACTCAAACAATGAGAACTTTCATTTTTTGCATGGGAGGTGATCTAAATCACTAGTCAATCATAATTTAGATGCTCCCAAAAAATACTTAATATTTTTCAAAGAGCAGCCCATTGTCCCTAAATACAGTTATTCATCTTTGGAAATGTATCTAAGAAATCTTTACTTTTTGTATTCTAATTGTATTCTGATTTGTAGAACACACGTTGTTTGACCCATTTACCACATGCCTACTAGCTACTAGCAATGGTAAGATAATGACTACTAGCTACTAGCAATGGTAAGAGTCAACTGTTAATGAATCAACAAGTTTAAAGACATTAGCAGCTGTGCTAGAATCACTTTCAAAATCATACTTGTAACTACAGTTCTCTGATCATGAAACCCATCCTCTGCAGAGCTGCTTAACTCACAGCTATGTAGGCATAACATCAAGAAAGTAACTATCACTGACAACTGTACCATCCTACTTCCCTCTGCTGGGCCAGTGAAACTGCTCTTCAGATTTTGAGGGCAACAAGTGAATGAAGGTGACCAACACCACCATAAAAATGCATGACACTCGTTTTTATAATTACCATGGTAAACACCATTTCTGAAATAGAAGCAAAGGCAAATAACCAGGCAGCTTACATGGAGGATTAAACTTTTCTTTATATAAGTGTTAAGGTTAGAGGATATATAAAGAAGTTAGGAACACCATTCTGAGTTCAAACTACAGCTCTGCCATGCACTAGCTATATGAACCTCTGACCTCAGTTTTCTGATCTGTAAGAATGGGTATATATAACTATCTCACCACTATGGCAAAGGATCAAATAAAATTACATGTGAAGTGTCTGGTACCTAGTAAGTGGTGGTGATGGCAATAATGATTGTTTATGATTCTCAGTACGGTCACTATCATTATCCCAAGTGATATACAAGGCATACATTTCTGTTCCTTCACAACACCAAATTCTCTTAGTCTCTTTCTCTTCCATCCTCCCACAGACTGACTGAAAGATATTCTATAGAATTTTATATATTCAAAAATTAGAAAGATACATATGCTTGTCTAATTCTTTTTAAAAGAAATGTTTATTCAAAAGCAAATTATCTATACATATGTTGTCTCTAACTTTATTAAAAGACCTTTTTGTTTCAGAAAAATGGTTTGTTTAATTTAATTACTGACTCTAAATCAAATTATCCATGCAATAAAAGTTTAACAACAGTGATTAAGCTAGCATTAAATGAAATGAATGATTCTCATTAAAAATTACTATGGATGAAGGTTATATATCTCATAAGGAATTATGAGATCTTTCTGAACCAAACATGATTATTAGTTTAATAAATAATTTCCTAGGACTAAAAAGAGAATATAACCCCCCCTCCCCCCAAAAAAACACAAAACTGTTAACTTTATAGCTGCAACTTTTCATGCTGTCTTTCATTATGGACTCTATTTCATTAGAAAAATGTATAACTGAATTATGGATCTCATGGAGGCATAAATACTACCTACTCATGTAATGTACTAGAACATGCCAGCTGAGCTAGAGGTTGTGCACAGATTAAACAAATGGCAAGGAATGATTGCAGGAAGAGAGCAGCTGAAGTCACTATTCCTTGTGAGTCTTCTACATGAAATCCCCAGAGGTCACAGAGAAAGGCCTGTAACAGAAGGGAGTGAGAGAAAAGTCCTTAAACATGCCTCAAATAACCCACGATCAACCGGAAAGAGTCTTCTTAGAACTTGCAAGGTTTGTTCCCTCTCTGTAAAGAACGGCAGCCAGCAGAGAATGAAGGAAGCCACGACAGTACAAGCCAGCTTAGTTAACAACACCAACCTGGAACACAAACAGAGGGAAACAGTAAGATAAAGAGAGGTCAGTAATTCTGAGAAATCAGTCTGTGGCTCACTAACTATAATAAATGCAAATGTACAGTAATGATAAATCTATGCCACCAACACAGGTTTAAGATGAATGAGAGTCTACTTAAATCACGGTTAAGAAATTTACAACTATTAAGATGTGCAATTCCTCAACAAAAAGACTATCACCATCCTTATTAACATTTAACTTAGATGCCACTCCTAGGCAGCCATGAAGAAAAATGTCAAATTGGGATGTCTTTCTAATAAGTATACAACATGCTCTAAAGGGATGAAATCCTACAGCAATGTTCTACCAAGCCAATCCACATTACCTCCAGTAAATATATGTATTTTAAAATATTTATTGGCCACAATGCATAGCAAGCGGGATCTTGGTTCCCCAACCAGGGATCAAACCTGCGAACTTCCCTTAGAGTGGAAGTGCAGAGTTTTAACCCCTGGACCACCGGGGAAGTCCCCATAAATATTCATTGATCAAAATATTTTTCTCATTAGGAAGATTTAAAATACAATAGTATAGAACATAACAATCTCTCTTTCCAATGGAAAGAGAGCCAACACAGCCACCAACACATTAATAAGAAATCACCAAGGGGCAAAGACCACCTTCCTCCAAGGTAAGTATGCCAAATAAATTAGCTGATGTTTTGAATTCTGCTATTTAAAAGCTACTCACCCCTTTCCTTTGAGGCCTTTTTTAAAACACTTGCCAAGTAAAAAACAAAAAAATGGCAAGGAGTGGTAAAGTTCCATCTGCTTATAGTTTATAGCTAAGCAAAATGCCAGGGACCCTAGCAGGTCCCAGTCATAAGATACTCCAAGAATACCCCACAAAGCAAAGCCGAGACTCACAGAATTATATATGTTCTCATGTCAAGGAAATTATCTCAATAAGTAAAAGAGATTTTGCATTTTAAAGAACATTTTACTTATGTGATTCTGTAATAATATGTATAATCAAAACAATTTCTAAATAAAAGCTGAAAGTATTGAATTGATAAGCAAATTTGAAATTATATATAGTGGTCTCAAATATATTAAATCTACTACTAAACAGAGCAACTGATTTGTTTAGGTTTAAAGAACTCTAAATAAGTAACACATAGCTTTGTTTCTGCTGGGTTATTTTACCATATTACTGTAACAACGTACCAAAATCAATGCTCCAAAAGTTAAAAATACACAAAAACACTGAACTTACTAATATCACTATCCTTCCTCTATAATATGCATCAATAATATGAATTAATACATGTGCTTGATTGGAAATTAACAACACTGCTATGTGAAAACAGTATCACAACTAGATTTTCATTTGAAAATGGGGAGCTGAGCACTCATGTTTACCTCCTCTCCTTCCTGAGACCCCCTTAAAATGGGGAATTTTTAAAAGTATACATCTACAGCCATAAGGCAATGGCACCCCACTCCAGTACTCTTGCCTGGAAAATCCCAAGGACAGAGGAGCCTGGTGGGCTGCAGTCCATGGGGTCGCTAAGAGTCAGACACGACTGAGCGACTTGACTTTCACTTTTCACTTTCATGCATTGGAGAAGGAAATGGCAACCCACTCCAGTGTTCTTGCCTGGAGAATCCCAGGGACGGGGGAGCCTGGTTGGGTGCCATCTATGGGGTCGCACAGAGTTGGACATGACTGAAGCGACTTGGCAGCAGTAGCAGCTACAGCCATAAAGAGAACAGGGGTCGGTTATAACAGATAAAGATTTCAACACATCTGTAGAAGACAGAAAGAGGACAGAGAAGTGGCAACCAATAAAATACACTGAAAGAAGCCACAGCTTAGTGAACACACAGAGGAAGCTCAGGCTAGCAAGGAGCCTATCCGCCCTGCACACCCTCAGAGAACTCTGGAAACAAGTAGGTTGGAGTACTTGAGGATGTTAAAAAGAAAACAAGGATTAACTGAAAATTCCAAATGGAGAAGGCACATCCCACCTCATGCCTCTGCAAAGATTATCTAGGAGCCAAAGCATTTACCGCTGGGCAACGAAAGAAGGAATATTTCTCTCCCCCAAAATAGAATAAACTATCCAAGCAACTAAGTTAACACTATCATGCAAATTCCTCTGCACAGTGACATTTAAGGATCCCAGAGTGCTGGCCAGAACCCTACCGTGCACCCCACAGTGGACTAAAAGTATAGAGAGCTCACATGCAGCTTTCTCTTCTGCCTTATTCTTAGAATAAACACACCAGGATCAAATAGACATTTAAGGAACACCTATGACAGAAAAGGCCTTCCCTGGTAGCTCAGCTGGTAAAGAATCCACCTGCAATGCAGCTGACCCTGGGTTGGGAAGATCTGCTGGAGAAGGAATAGGCTACCCAGTCCAGTATTCTTGGGCTTCCCTGGTGGCTTAGCAGGTAAAGAATCCACCTGCAGTGCGGAAGACCTGGGTTCGATCCCTAGGTTGGGAAGATCCCCTGAAGAAGGGAACAGCTACCCACTCCAGTATTCTCACCTGGAGAATTCCATGAACTGTATAGTCCATGGGGTTGCAAAGAGTCAGACACAACTGAGTGACTTGCACTACTACTATGAGAGAAAAAGGACCAAAGTGAAAAGGAGAAAAGACTGACCTAGGAGAATAGAAATAATTCACAGAACAGTGGGGTAAGAAAGTAAACTGAAATTTAAGATATGCTTAACAAATGAAATTTAATACAAGTGTTAGACACAAAGCAAGATAATCTTCAAAAACATAAAACAAAGACAGATGCTCAAGATGGAGATGAAAGATCTAATATCTGTCTAACAAGCTTCAGAAAAAAGGGAGAGAATTATAAAAAAAATATTATTCATGAGAATTCCCAGAACTGAAGAACATGAGTCTTCAAAACGAATGATCCATAGTGTCCAAAACAACTGTCAAAAATGCCTCTGCCCAGACTAATATCAAATTTCAGAGCCCAAAAATTAAAAAACAGTAATAACAGAAGCAGTAGCAACAATACAAATAATAAGAGCAGTAAATATTACATGATATTTAGCACCTCCCAAGTAGGGTTTTAAATGTTTAACAAATGTCAATTCATTTAATTCTCAAGAAGCTTAAAAAGTAGGGTTTTTATCATCTCCATTTTACAAATGATGAAAGTAAAGTAAATAGTATTTTTAAAAAATGTGTTCCTATAAAATGACATAATCCTAAAAGTTTTAAGAGTTTGATTCAAGTCACAGAGAAGACGCCACTACAAATTTACCACAATGGTGAAAAGGAAAATAACTGACAATTGCTGAGGATGAGCACCTATACCATTGCTCACAGGAGTGTTACTTGGTAGATTACACTTAAAAACCATATGAGAATACTTAAACATGTGCATACCCTATAATTCAGCAATTCCACTCATAAGAATTGTGAAATAAGAAATATATTTACATGTGTACAAAGAGATCCTTACAAGAAAGTTCAAAGCAGCATAGTTTCATCATAGCCAAAACCTGGAAACACTCCAAATGTCTATCAGAAATAAAATCACGTGTACTCACGCAGTGGAATCTTACAAAGCAGTGAGAAAGAGGAGAAACCACAACTACACAGACCTGCGCGGATAACTCTCACAAAGACGATGCTGCACCAAAAACACCTAAGGCAAAGGAACACCTCCTGTGCTGTCTCTCTCATGTTAAATTCAAAGAAGGGGGAGAAGCAGACTATAGTGTTCCAAAAGTCAGTATGTGGCTGTCTTTGAGAAAGGAGGAGGGAGCAGTGCCAGGGCCGTGCACAGGGTCATTTTGGATACTAGCAATGTTCTATTTCTTGACATGGGTAACAGCCGATTCATTTATGCTTTATGTATTTTTCTGAATGAGTGTTAACATTTCAAAGTAAATATAGTTTAAAAAAATCTTATAAACAACTTCATGTTTCCTTTCTTTATCTTGGTGTTCCTATTAGACTATATGAAAGCCATGATTCTACAAAGCAAAAAAAAAAAGAGCTCAATTAGGAAAGTGGACAGAATAAAAAACATGGTGGAAGCAACTACATATCTGAATATCCTTCACAAGTCTTTTGACATATATGTATTTGAATTTTATTACTAAAATAGACTAGAGACAAAAGGAAAAACGATTAATTAAGCAATCATGGTATGGATTTTTTTTCCTTTGGGACAGATGGAGACAACCAGCAATATTTAATGCATTAGAAGACAAACTGGAGAGCCATGTACAGATTTTATCAACTTTCCTCTACAATCTGTTTACTTGAGTGTTGCTTATTTTAGGTATCAAAAATTAAACACACCAAATCCACACAGATTTAATCATTAAATTTTAGTTTCCTGAAGCTTCCAGTTACCACTATTTGTTAGAAAAACATTTTGTTTTAAAACTCACAAACTGGAAGTCTTTTTGTCAGTGTCAGATAACGTTTACAAAAGATAGAAGATGTTTTACCTTTTTAGTATTAGGAGAGCATCACTGTACTTGGCATTCTTTTTCTAACTTTCCAGAAGAGCTAATCGGTTACCAGTGTTCTATTCCCAAGCCAAATGGGTGTGAAAAAGCATTTCTACTTTTAATAAATCTGAACTTTACCCATCAAGTAAACACCTGGTGAAGAGATACTTTTATCATTTTTAAAAGGTTTATATAAGCAAGAACCCTAGTAAATAAGACATTGTAGATGACAACATTATACAAACGGAGCCTAGATTTCATGATGTGCATCTGACTTCATTTCTAAATCAGTAAAGGATACTGAAAATGTCCATAGTCGATAAGAATAAGGCCTGGGTATAGCAATATGCATAATGCAGTAGCAATCTGTAAAGAAAATTATTATGAAATAATAATCTGTTACTTGAATCAAACAAGGTAAATGCATAGTTTCATTTAACACAGTAGCAAATATTCCATTCTTACCTTCTATTTATCAAAATATTTCATTTTTATAAAACAACTCTTTAAATACTGAAGTTTTCATGGAGGTGACATAGCATACTCCAGTAAAAATGAAAAAAAAAATCACTAAAAGGTATTTGTTAGAGAAAGCACTTTTAGATATACAAATCAGATAAATTAATCTAATAATTAATCTATATAAAATGACCAAAGAGAATATTCATTAACTGTGAATATGAGAATATATAGCAACTTTTCAAAATGCCTTTCAGTTGTCATTCTCCCAAGCCAACCCAACATTCAAATTTACCAGTTAAGCAATAAATTTAGAATTCTGTGTAACTCAGAAGTATATAACTTCTAAAATTCAGTGCCTCTTATTACTACAGTTGGGCATTAAAATAATTACTCTAAGATAAGTTAATGTTTCTAAATGAAAATTAACTGACAGAAGATATACTGTTCCCTATTATCTATTCCCAAAAGCATAGCTTCCTTAAGCTCTACACTTAATAGCTAAGCTAATAAAACATTTCAGAGATGAAATGTCAAGTTATTTCAAAACCTACCTTTTTCTTAGTTGAGATTTCTTTTAAACAACAACAGTACAGAACCACTGCAGGTATGTATATCAACAAATCAGCAATTAACACTGAAAAAACAAACAAATGATTTTAAGCGAGAGTTCATCAAGATTTACTATAACCTATTAGTCACCTCTCTCCAACCTTGAGTGGGAATTCTATTAACACAAGGTTGCTACCCACTCTGGACGAGTCCTTTCCACATGGAGCCCTTTCCATTCCCTTCACCTGTGCCTAATTTCAACTGATATAGGACTAGAGAGTGTCTTAATTTCCTCTAATAAATTCACACATTAAGTTAATTAAATGTATCTAATTCTCTCTTTGCCCTGACCTGAATTTAAAAATTAAGAATACTCAAAGCAAGGGAAGTAAACTTTTATTTTCCCCTCAATATCTATATGCTCCAAATTTTCTGATGCAAACAGTACCTCAAATGTGGAGATGCATAGGAGAATCTTTTTAAATGTGAATATTTATAAAAATTCATAAAGTTTTGCTAATTAATGCATACAAAGACCTTGAGAGGCCAAGGTGAAGAAGAAACTGAAAAAAAGTGGGGAAAAAATAAAGCAATTCATAATTCTGAATGTTCAGTCCTTTCAGAACAAAGAAAAACTAATATATTAAGTTCTTCAACAATACAACATAGCTATCCAAAGAGCCTATTTTTCTCTTGTACCAGAAAACATATATTTAAGTTCAAGAATAAGGTAAACAATAGTAAACATTCAGTGTTAGATACATGCAATCTATTTTCATCCCCAGATTCTATATTTAAGATGACACTGAAAAGCTGGAACATATTCAAAGGAGTACAACCAGAGGCCTCAAAACCATGATTACATTCAAGAAACTGGTCATCTAATAAGAGCTGAAGTATCTAAGAATGTTTAACCTGGAGAGGAGATAACTTCACATGTCTGTCAGGTGTTAGGTATAAAAAGGACCAGACTTGTTCTATGTGGCCCAAGGAAACAGAACTTCATATGATTTGTGAAAGTTCAATATAAGAAGGAAATTTCTAATAATTGGAGCTCTTTGAAAATAGAACAGACTATGTCTAAAAGTCGTGAGTTTCCTCCAGATACAGGTACTGGCTCAGAAGCTAAATATCATGAGGTGAGTATGCAGGTCAGATGGGATTAAAGCATTGGAGCGGGGGGGGGGGGGGGGCATGGGGGGGATGGCGGGGAGGGGGGGGGAGTGGTGTGGGAGAGGGAGGGGCAATGCAGGTTCTCTCTTGGACCTGAGAGTCTATCATGGCGTGAATGGTAAAGAAAACAAATCTGACAAGACTTAGAGTAATTAAGGAAAAGACCCATAAAAGCCTAAGTCTTGTAAAGGTTTAAAAAAAATGTAAGCTCATTACTTTCAACTCTCAGCATACAAAAAATGCTCAATAAACATTTGTTATAAAGATTAGTTCAGCAACACTACACAGCAACACAATGTATGATATACAACTGTTGTTGTTTAGTTGCAGTCATGTCCAACTCTTTTACAATCCCATGGACTGTAGCCCACCAGGCTCCTCTGTCCATGGGATTTCCCAGGCAAGAATACTGAAGTGGGTTGCCACTTCCTTCTCCAAGGGATCTTCCCAACCCAACGACTGAACCTGCATTTCCTGCATTGGCAGGTGGGCTGTTTACCACTGAGCCAGTGGGGAAGCCCATACAACTGTAATTTACTTTAAAAGTGAAAGGGATTTATCAAAGCAAAGGCCTAAACAACTAAAACTTTAATTCAGAGCTAACCAACTTCAGGTGAGCTAATAATATTGCCCTCACTCAGCTTAACAACAGTATTTTACCTCATTTGGGTGTCCATATTATTAAGTGAGATAATAACAAATGTAAAGCACCCAGAGTTATTCGTTTCTACTGTTGTGTGTCTTAGTTTACATACACATTTGCTCAAACAGTATACATATATATGCATATGTACAGTTACACAACTGTAAAAGTCAGTAAGGACAATAATAGAACCAGTTCAAAAAAATGTTTAATTCAATGTTACATTCAACATCTACTGCTCTTTTACCTGTTGCACGCATGAAGAGCTTATGTGCCTGACTCTCATATCCACGTGATGTATGGAGAGCAATCCAGTCTGGATTTATAAACTTTGCCCTGCAAATCAAAGCATATATACATGCACTTTATGCCCCATCACTTTTAGCAATAAGGACACCTGAGGACATATGAATCTATGTTGAGAAGTGGAGCAATAGAGTTAAGGCTTAACTCTTTGTATTTAACCATGTGAAACTGACTAAAGCTAAAAAGCCGAGTCCACCTTGCTCATCTTCCAACAAACTCATGTAACATTTTAACTGAAAGCCCTACCTTCATGATACTTTCAGTGTGAAAACAGTCTAATGTGTCACCTTTCGTTTACTAAAGATGTACTTTGTAAACAGCAAGATACTAGGACTGAGGATCATAGCTTTATAATTTATCATCCTTTCAGTTATCATAATAGGCTACAATAAATAGCTGTTAATCATAAATCACTGCATAAAACTGAACATAATTATTAAAGATACATTAAGTTTTCAATAGTATTACATTTTCCAGAACACTGAAAAGTACAACTAGTTACCATGAAGTTTGGAGACATATTTTTAGTCCAGGAAGCTAATTTTTTAAAAATATGAAACGGTAAAATAAGTTCAGAAGATACTGTGAAGAAGTTCCTCAAATTTCTACTGACACACTGCAGGTCTGAAATGGAATACCACTACAGAGTAGAACTGGGTCTCTACTAAACAGAAGTGCCTTATCATCTATAAACCATTCCATGCCTGTAAAAGAAGGAATTCCAATCCGATCTTAAATCATAAGTGAAACACTACAGTACTTCTAGTTTCTAACTTGACTGGTTAATCACAATACCATTTAGACCTTTATTTTTCATTTACTTTGGGCCATTCCAGGAAAAAAGCTTTCCTATGCACAACTAATCATATTAGATATATTTCTCAGTAAACCATGCATAATTGGTAACATTTCTACTTCAAAACAAAGCTAGATTTTTTTGCATCTCTTTCTAGCATTTCCACCAAAAAGATTACACAAATATTAAAACTCTGATAGTTAACTTTCCTACAAACCAATTATAAAGGCATGGTGCTCTACAAACCATAATACAATAATAGCTACAAATGATCTCTCCTCCAATCAACAAACTGTTCCTTACTGCATCTGCTAAGGGCATAAATATGTAGTTATGTTAAGGAAGAAAAACTTACACATATGCACATAAAAAACTATGATAAGCTGTAAGAGGTGGATAGTCCAATCCCCAATACTGCAAATTGTTATCACTGCTGTTAAAATACCTGGAAAAAAAAAGAAAGCACCACTCCATCAATCAATATTCAAGAAATAGACTTGTATTCAATATGTCATTTAACTTGAAAAAACATATAAGGTAAAAAAAAATCATCTACATTTTTTCTTTTCCTCTTCTCTCAAAAACTTTTGTGAACTCACAATTAAAGTTGTTAATGAGTAGTGTGACTAAATTATTATCTAAACTGAAGTACTCTTAAGAGTGAAAGAGGAAGCTATTAATAATTAAGCCATAACAATAGAGGTAAACCAAGATTGTCACAGGCAAATTGGAACTTGTTGTCATTTTACTATTAGTAAACTTAAACAATGACTAATACTTATACAAAAGAAAATATGCAACGAAAAAGAGAATTTGCTTCTGACATTCTAAAAATTACAGAAACAATGTGAAATCACAATTTTAAAAAGTAAAAAATGAATGTTAAAATCATGTAAAGATTTGGTTTGCAAAGAAAGAAATACTGCGTGAAACAGGTAGACTTATTAATATCACTTTGAACACAATTCAACCAACATTTAATGAGAGCCTATTACATGCAAAATTCTGTGAATTAAGGAAAAACACTATATGTAAAGTTCATAAATTAATAGTTGGTTAAACTATTTAATTCATCATGTAATAATTGGTTAAACTATTTAAAATAACTGGTTAACCAATTAACCAGTTGGTTAGAAAGGGAAGAAACTACATATGAATACTGTGACTCAAGAAATGAAAATTTACATAGACTACATAGACTATAATAATTTACATAAGACTCCTTAACTATAATCTTTATAACTAGACAGCTTCTTCTATCCAAATAATTTTCTCAATCATTACAAGAATTTATAATAATGGACACCAAACTATATACAATATAAATAATCACTATCCCTAAGCCTGTTTCAGTCAGTTCAGTTGCTCAGTCGTGTCCAACTCTGCGACCCCATGGACTGCAGCACACCAGGCCTCCCTGTCCATTGACAATTCCCAGAGTTTACTCAAACTCATGTCCATTGAGTCAGTGATACCATCCAACCATCTCATCCTCTGTCATCCCCTTCTCCTCCCGCCCTCAATCTTTCCCAGCATTAGGGTCTTTTCC
Organism: Bos javanicus; assembly: GCF_032452875.1. Classification (NCBI taxonomy): domain Eukaryota; kingdom Metazoa; phylum Chordata; class Mammalia; order Artiodactyla; family Bovidae; genus Bos; species Bos javanicus. The sequence continues at coordinate 82,393,557 of NC_083870.1, forward strand.
AATGAGTCAGTTCTTCGTATCAGGTGGCCAAAGTATTGGAGTTTCAGCCTCAACATCAGTCCTTCCAATGAATATTCAGGACTGATTTCCTTTAGGATGGACTGGTATGATCTCCTTGTAGTCCAAGGGACTCTCAAGAGTCTTCTCCAACACCACAGTTGGAAATCATCAATTCTTTGGCACTCAGCTTTCTATATAGTCCAACTCTCACATCCATACATGACTACTGGAAAAACCATAGCTTTCTAGCCAGACCTTTGTTGGCAAAGTAATGTCTCTGCTTTTGAATATGCTGTCTAGGTTGGTCATAACTGTTCTTTCAAAGAGCAAGCATCTTTTAATTTCATGGCTGCAGTCACCATCTGCAGTGATTTTGGAGCCCCAAAAATAAAGTCTGTCACTGTTTCCACTGTTTCCCCATCTATTTCCCATGAAGTGACAGGACCAGATGCCATGATCTTAGTTTTCTGAATGTTGAATTTTAAGCCAACTTTTTCACTCTCCTCTTTCACTTTCATCAAGAGGCTTTTTAGTTTTTCTTCACTTTCTGCCATAAGGGTGGTGTCATCTGCATATCTGAAGTTATTGATATTCCTCCCAGCAATCTTGATTCCAGCTTGTGCTTCATCCAGCCCAGCATTTCTCATGATGTACTCTGCATATAAGTTAAATAAGCAGGGTGACAATATACAGCCTTGACATACTCCTTTCCCTATTTGGAACCAGTCTGTCATTCCATGTCCAGTACTAACTGTTGCTTCCTGACCTGCATATAGATTTTTCAAGAGGCAGGTCAGGTGGTCTGGTATTCCCATCTCTTGAAGAATTTTCCACAGTCAATATTCCACAGTCAATAAAGCAGATGTTTTTCTGGAACTCTCTAGATTTTTCGATGATCCAACAGATGTTGGCAATTTGATCTCTGTAGGGCCACCCAAGACAGACGGGTCATGGTGGAGAGTTCCGATAAAACGTGGTCCACTGGAGAAGGGAATGGTAAACCACTTAAGCAGTCTTGCCTTGAGAACCCCATGAACAGTATGAAAAAGCAAAAAAAAAAAAAAAATCCTGTTTCAAATGGGTCACAATTTTTTGACATCACAACCCCTTACTCTGAGACTGAAAAAAAAAAGTTTTAAGTTGGCCTTTATCATGATCCAGTTAAATAACCTACTACAGTTGACCCTGAACAACATGCAGATTAGGGGCACTGACTCTCCATGCAGTTGAAAATCCAAGTATAATTTACAGTCAGCCATCTCTCTCCGAGGTTCCTCTGGATCTAGGTTCCACAACCTCGGATTCAACCAACCATGGTTTCTGTAGTACAGTATTTACTATTGAAAGAAATCCATGTATAAAGGGGCCTGCACAGTTCAAACCCATGTTGTTCAAGGATCAACTGTATTCATCTTCAAAAGGTCTACTTTTCTTAGTGTCTGATACACAATATGTAGGTTTGTATGCAGGGAGTGAGGATTAATAAAATGATCAGGGCATGCTAGACAGCCATGGGCACAGTACAGCATGGTATCTTCTGGTGACAGTTATGTACCGCAGCAGCAACATCCATGTGAACAATCCTGGTTCCTGTATCTATCTGGCTGGAACTCAAAATCAAGATACAGTGAACCCAAGACTCCATATAAGTCAGAGTCCCTTTCAACAGCTTGAAACTGGGAAGCTGGGCCAGGCCAATAGTGGAAACCAGAGGACCCACTTCTCTAAATAGGGTTACCTGAACACAGGTACCAAACTGCGTTATTTCCAAATTCACGTAATGACAGGGAGCATTAGCACAAGGTTTTATTGTATTTACCCCAAAGAGTTGTTGAAGGACTGAATTAAACATGTAAAACTGTGAAGCAACTGCCTGACACAAAGTGAGTGTGCAACAGTAGTTCTAAGTGGTCATTAGCTACAAAACCACTGGGATGGATACAGTAGTGGCAAAGCATCAGATAATTCAAAAATCACATTTTGAACAATATAATTTGATTTGTTTTTCAGCTTCTTCTAAGGCAAAAGCTATTTTTCATGTACTTTAACACTGAGGTCCACTGGAGATAGCGAAGGAGGCATGGGTGGTATGCAAAGGTACACACTAACAGTAAAACCACCGGTTGGACTGGGAAGAAGGAATAATACAACCAACAACTGTGCTACCTACTTTATGGAAATGCATAAGTAAGAAGAGAGAAATTTGTGGAAAAAGATAGCTTAAAATTGTTTCAAGTAAAGCTTCAAAATCTACCCGTAGAAACAAAGCAAATAGTTAATTCTCCTGCTTTATATGTATCAGATCCACCTGAAAAGTTGGATAAATACCATTGGAATGGAATGTCCTTTCCCACTGAATTCCCATGTAATCTCAGTAGATGTTTTATCAGAAAAAAACTCTAGCTGCCACAGCAAACTACAAAATTACTCCAAATGTGTTATCATTAACTTCAAAATGTAATTTTTTCTAATATATTGTGGCTATTTTTGCTTTGTACAAAAATATATTCTATTTTAAAACAGTTCCAAACTTAAAGTTAAGTTTCAAGAACAGTTCAAAGAATGTCTATATATCAAATGTAAAAATTTAATAAAAAACACCTTAAGAAAAATTCAAAGAACAGAAAGAAGATATTTATTTTATACATATACACACACCAAAACAAATGATTAAACTGCAGAATACTATTATACACTGCCGAATACTACGGCAGACAGACTTTAAAATCATCCCTGTGAACCCATCTCCTGGTATTCCTGCCACGTGTGTGTACATTAATTCCCTCCCCTTGAGTATGGACAAGACATGTGACTTGCTAGTAAACAACCAAGTACAAAAAAGTGACAGGATGATCATTCTTATGCTTATGTTTTACATATATGGAAGATTCCATCTTGCTGGCTAAGCTACAGAGTACTCCCTTTCACTGACTTGGAAGAAGAAAACTGTCATGTTTCAGTAAGTGGGCATAGTGGAGAAGCCACATAGCAAGACACTGCAGGGAGACTCTAGAAGATAAAGATAGATTCCAATAAGAAACCAAAGCCCTTAGTTTTATAGATGCAAGGAAATTAATTCTGCCAATAACTTGAGGCAACTTGGAAATGGTTCTTTCCCCAGCTGAGCCTCTGATAAGACTGCAGTCTCAGACAACAACTGGATTGCAGCCTCCGGAGACTCTGATCATAATACTGAAATAAGCTGTGCCCAGACTTCTATAATAAATGTGTGTTTTGGATTTCCCTGGAGGTACAGTGGTTAAGAATCCTCCTGCCAATGGAGGGGACACAGGTTCGATCCCTGGTCCAGGAAGACTCCACATGCTGTGGGGCAACTGAGCCTGTGAACCAGAACTACCGAAGCCTGTGCACCTGCAGCCCACGCTCCTCAACAAGAGAAGTCACTGCAGTGAGAAGCCAGCACCACAAGCAGAGAGCAGCTCCCACCTGCCACAACCAGAGAAAGCCCGGCACAACAATGAGGAACACAGGGCAACCAAAAATGAAAAACAAGTGTGTGTTTAAGTAATCACCGTTTTTGTGGTCATTTGTTACACAGGAGAGAAAGTTAATGTAATTTTTTATCTTAAAATCACACAAATCATTACAAAAAAGATCAGCAATTCATCAGTAACATGGGGGAAATATATAAATATGCAAATTTGAGAAAAACATGTTGATCAGTAAATACACCAGGGGCTTCCCAGGTAACACCATGGCAAAGAATCTGCCTGTCAATGCAGAGACACAAGAGACGTGGGTTTGATCCCTGGGTTGGGAAGATCCCCTGGAGCAGGAAATGGCAACCCACTACAGTATTCTTGCCTGGAAAATTCCACGGACAGAGGAGCCTGGTAGGCTATATAGTCCATGGGGTCACAAAGAGTCGGACATGAAGGAAAATCAACATCACATGTACTCAAGGAAATGGAAATTTTAGAAGTCTGGTATTGTTATTATTAAATATTGGTAAGGGTAAGAGATATTCTGGTATTGGTATCTATTATAACTGGCTACTTTAGAGATTCCGCTTCTAGGAATCTACCTAGAAAAAAAATGTACACATGCATATAGGAGAAATGTACTTTAGTTAATCATTCCCCTACCAAAATATATTTAGGCTTCTCATAGTTATAACAATGCTGAAATAAACAGTGGTTCCCACAATTCCTCACTTATGAAACTGTGATCTTGTTTTAAAAAGCAACATACTCAGGGTAGGTGGACACTTCTCCTACCCCAGGTGATAAACCATGCCTGCACTAAGCCAGGCATTTCTATTAATGATTGCTTTAAGGGTAGAAAAGATTTTGCTCCATAACAAAAAGAGACGTAAAAAATAAGGTATTTTTATTATTCCTGCCTCGAATATGGTTGTACAAAGTCACAGTGCTGGTAGCCTTGGCAGTCATCTGAGTAAAAAGCCTCAGGATGAAAAGCCAACATGCCAAGAAGAGAGGAAAGGAAGAAAATGGAAAAGCCTGAGTTCTTTAACTGCTATCATTGAGCCACTCTACCAGCCCTGCAAAGACCTACTTATGGAGATAATTATTTTATTGCTTAAACTACTATTAGGTTTTCTGCTGCTGCTGTCACTTCAGTCGTGTCCGACTCTATGCAACCCCATAGATGGCCTCCCACCAGGCTCCCCCGTCCCTGGGATTCTCCAGGCAAGAACACTGGAGTGGGTTGCCATTTCCTTCTCCAATGCATGAGAGTGAAAAGTGAAAGTGAAGTCGCTCAGTCGTGTCTGACTCAGCGACCTCATGGACCGCAGCCCACCAGGCTCCTCCGTCCATGGGATTTTCCAGGCAAGAGTACTGGAGTGGGGTGCCATTGTCTTCTCCAAGGTTTTCTACTACTTAATGCCAAAAGTGCTTCTGACATCACACGTTAAGGAATTGTCATTATAAAAATTATAAAAATTGTCATTTAAAGAAAAAAGTTGCTTGCATCTATCACTTTCAACTATGTACAATGAAATGGAATAAATCAGTTTTTAAATTTAGAATTATAAAGCTGACATTTTAAAACTTTACCTGATAGATTCTGATTTCATATTTCAGACAACTATATCACTTGAAAGTTTTGACTATAACTAACTTTCTAGATGAACACAGAAAGACTTCACACTTGGAAAACTGAAGTTAAAAAATAAGAAACCATTCTTCAGTCACATTACTAGGTAACAAAAATGGCAAACTAATCAAATTTGACAAAATTAGACAATTCAAAATATTAGAAATGTTATTTCCAATACAGATTTATATCCACTGTTGAAAATAGTGAACCTGTCCCAAGTATATATTTTCTGTTTTGTAAACTATGCCATTGAGATATATCTTTTTCAATGACAGTCATTATGAATGATATAACAATAAACTTGAAACTACGAAAAAAAAAAGAGAAATCACATCATTTAAACATTAGAACTTGGTACTTTCACTGCCATGGCCTCTGATTCAATCCCTGGTCAGGGAACTAAGATTCTACAAGCTGTGCAGTGAGGTCAAAAACAACCAAAAAACAAATATGCACACATCTATTAAAAAAAAACAAGAATATCAAATATTTAGCTGATCTCTATTATAAATACTCCAAATTTGGAGTAGGTAGAGCCAACCTATTAATAGAGAGTTCAATGTGAAGTTCTTATATACAACTCTCTTTCATAAAGGAGTTAAATAAAAGCAGTGACCAAAGCAATCAAGAGAATGATAAAAACAGTTTGTACAACCAGGTTTAAACAAATAATCTACCAGGCACATAATAAGTAAAAAAAGAATACTATCATCAATTATCAGAACATGTTCAACAAAAATGGCAATGCACAGATTTTTTTGAAGACATAACTACAGCTAACATTTATTGAGAGCTCATTACACTTCAGGCACTGGTGTAAGTGCTTTAAGTGAATCATTTTATTCAGTCTTCACAATAGCCCAGTGAAATATGTATTCTATTATTTCTATTCTGTGAGTGATAAAACTGTGGCAGAGACAGTTAAATAACTTGCCAAAGCTCACACTGCCAGTAAAGAATACAGGCTCCGTCTGAACACTAACACACACACATACACAGGCAGTCTGACTCAAACATCTACATTCTTCATCACTAAGCTACTGCTTCTTTACATCTCATACGTTCCTAACAGAGAAACTTTGAGGAACCGCCAAAAGAAATATTCTAAGCCCATAAACTTTCACAGTTTATATCCTGAGGAGCTTTCCTATCCTTAAAGTGTCCTATCCTTAAAGTTCTAGTTTTGTATCATATTCCAGCTGGTAGTTGACTATATGGTAACTTTCAGGAGGATAAAATTTCAAAATGAGCTGACAATATACAGGGTAACATATGTGACTTCAGTAAATAGGAAGAGGATGCTAAAGATGAAGAAACAGAGTATTTTCCTTTTAAGTAATTTCAAATAATCTACTTTAACTGATAATAAAATCAAGTTAAAATTATCCATACCATTGTTTGATGGGTAAATTAAAAGTAATCTCTTGCCAGTGTCTCTGAGCTTCATAATCACCAAACATAGGGGGCTTTCCAGCACCTAAAATAATAAGGAAAACAAAGCAAAATAAATTTATACTTCAATTATCATTGTCTTACGGCGATCACATTCAAGGAATGAGGAAGGGCAGATACTGAGGTGACAACTGGGATAATGTTAGGGGAGCACATGAAGCTGAGTGGGAACCAATAGGTGTTCACTGCAGAGCACTCACCTTATGAGCTCCACTGCCTTCCTTTGCCCTAATAAACAAAACAGAACTTCCTGTCCCACTGTCAGCTACATAAGCTTTTTAAATTAGCATTTTCTGTTTAAAAGAAAGCCAATTTGTGTTTATTTTCAACTCCCCTCCCCGGTATTTAGAGTATATAAGTACCTCCCTTAACACAATCACTATAAATTTCCCAAAGTTGCTTGTAAATTGGAATTTTGTAACTCCAGTTCACTGAAAGACTCAGTATTTTTCTTAAATGGTAAAAAATTCTATAAAGCAAAGAATCTTTAAAAAAAAAATATATATATATACTTTAGTATACTAGTGATTTTATTTCCTCATGAAAATTTTCTAAACTATAAAGATAGTATAGATGGAAGAAAAGGACACAGAAGTGACTTCAAAAGTCAGAGATGAGGTCTGAATTGTGGCCCTGCTAGCACACTGAGTGACACTGTGTCCCGGAGCAAATGACCTTAGCTCTCTAAGCCTCAGCACATTAAAAACAGAATCAATACTATCACACCTAAAGGACTGCTGGAATAAAGAAGATAATGAACATAAAATGCTCTGTGTAGTGCCTGGTACACATAAACATTCAATAAATATTAACACTAATTAGGTTTCTTTTATTTATTTTTTTTTTGGCCATGCCGTGCAGCATGTGGGAGCTTAGTTCTCTGACCAGGGATGGAACCCACACCCTATGGGCTAGAAGCACCCAGTCTTGACCACTAGACCACCAGGGAAATCCTTTACTTAGTTTTTAATTAACCAGTTGATAATACTAATCACAAGATATCCAAGTTTATTTTTACTTCATGAGAAACACTGTAAACTATACTGTCCAATAAGTATCATAAAACAATTGTAATAACGTATGTCTATAATTTACAAAGAGCTTTTATAAACTAACTATAATAACTTAAGGTCAAGTATAGAACCAAAAACCAAAGACATTGATTAGGTCAGGGTTTGATGTCAAATGAATTATATTAAAAACTGCCAGTTTATAGTTAACTTCTAAATTGCAAATAAGGGATAATAGATCTTTAATAACTATCAACAGACAGTGTCTACTACATGCCAAATACAACAATGAAGTAGGGATTATTATCATCCCCAGTTCATAGCTGGCAAACTGGAAACAGGGTCACCGAGGTAATGAGTAGCACAGTCTGGTCTGGAACCCAGGCAGACCGGCTCCGTAATTCATGTTCCTAGCTCCTGTTGTGTATTGCCTCACAACTTGGTTAAGTTGTTGCCTCAACAACTAGGTTCTTAACCCTAAATCATTTTACATGACATAAAGGTAATTCCACTTAGTAAATAGTAAACAAACCACTCTTTAGCTAGCAGTTGATTACAAAATTTTATGAGAAAGCCCGAATAGGTACAGTACAGACACAGGTTTCTCAATCAGCAAGTAAAAAAATCACATGTAGTCATATATTCATTAATCCATTGGGAAGGTGTACCACACTGGTGAAGGACATATTATCACTTTTTACTCTAACCCAGATATTCTCTAGCTTTGAAACACAACATTAAGTAGATTTTTTGCATTTTAACAGCCATATTATACCACTATTCCTTAAATGCTAACATCTCCACCAAGGAGATACTCCTTATAATTATGGGGAAAGCAGATTAACATCTCCAAAGGGTATACACAGTGAGTGACTGCCACAAAGAACTGCCCACAGTAGAGACACATGGATACACACACAAAAACCTACCCCTGTCTCTCTCTCTTGGAAAGTACTATGTCTTGTTCATTTTTGCTTTCTCCGGATGTAAATGCACCTAGCAGATTCTCTGTGAATGATGATGTAGCAAGGATGTCAATATTATCAATATGATATAACAAGGATTTTAAGTTAAAAAAGATTTGAAATTTTGAGTCTCTGATTTTCCACTTACTAAATGTGCAACACTAAGCAGTTTGTGACAGACCAATTAATTACACCAAGGCTACTTTAACACAATGCCCATACATTGGTTCCTGCCTCAAAACATCTTTAAGTTACTATCTGACATTTTGAAATTCCAAGCCTCCGTTCATGCTGCTTACTCTCTCTCCCTATTCATATAACTCTTGTTTCAACTCATATCCAACGTTTAAGAACCAGCTCAACTGCCAAATTCACCACAAAACCTTCCCGTATAAATTAAAAGCACACTGATCATTAATTATTGACTTCTCAGAAGGGCAAACTATAGACATCGTACTTATGTAGATATATAATATGGTTAGATAGCATCACTGACTCAATAGACATGAATTTGAGCAAACTCCAGGAGAGAGCGAAGGACAGGGAAGCCTGGTGTGCTGCAGTCCATGGGGTCGCAGAGTTGGACATGACTTAGTGACTGAACAACAACAATATATTTTAAGCATTACTCATCAAACCTCTATATTATTGTTTTATTATTCAAACAAGTGGTGAAATACTTATTTTCCTTACATGAGGCCAGGGATTCTCAGTGTGATTACGGAAAAAGAATTATTAGCAACTTCAGTAGTGAAAACATTTCTAAGTACTTAAGAGCAAAATAAAGTGCCAAGAACTTTAGATGTAATTCATTTGATCCTCAACCTATGATTTTATCAGCATTTTACTGATGAAGAGACTAAAACTCTGAAATTTTAAAATAACTTGTGCACCGTCACACAGTCAGTAAGACACAGTAACATTCAAACTCACAGGTGTTTAATCTCAGTGCCTGAGTCCTTGTCAGAGCAGAAATGATTTGAATATATATAGAATCATGAATTGAATAAGAAATAGAAGACAAGAGACATTACAAAAAATTAACACCAAAGGAAGTGTATCAATTGTTTAGTGAACTGAAAACCTGTTACCACAATATCTCAGAGCATTATCTCCTCCTTTTGTTTAACAAACAGCATATAAAAAAAGCAGAAATCAAAATAGGTAAGTAAAGCAGGTTTTTAAAAAGGAAAAAAATTGACTTCTCATGATACTTATGTTTTCAGTATCATATATTTGGTCACATGATTATACTATTTTCTAATAGCGACCTAAATGAGAATTTTAGTTCCAATGGACACAGAATGTGATTTTTCCAGAGTTCAAAGGAAACATATTGTGAGACATACAGTATATACTTTCAACAGAACAGAATGGGAAATTAACCTACAATTTTTTAAAAAAAGGAAAATAATTCCCCAATGAATTAACTGCATCCTTGCATGTGCATTTTATAGATGTACGTATGTACGCTGGTGGGTATGCTTCTCTTTTTAAGCATACAGCTACTGTCTATAGGAAGATAGGAATTGACTTTTATTGTTTGTTTGTTTTTTGGTCCACTGGGATAATAAAAGTCATAGAGAATCTTAAGTAATTTCCTATACCTGAAAAAATCCAACTATCTAGATTTTCTGAAATTGCTCTAGACTTGTGGTCAATGTGGAGGAATTTACTACCATTCTCTAACAAATAGAAGAATGGATAATGACTCTCTTTAGGGTTGAGAAACAAGTTTCTATCCAGAGTCTGACCTACTTCAATAAATTCAGCTGACACTGGCTATGAAATTAGTACTTAAGTTTTTAAAACTGCTAAAGTGCCCTTAAAGCAACCCAGAAGGACAACCTAACTGCACCTAAGGGAGCTTCACTTGGGAAGGGCAAAAAGGATTCCTTCTACTGTGATTAATTCTACAAATTCATTTACATGAAATTCAGAATTACATAAAGAAAACATATTAATGTACATTTACAAAGCTCCAATTTTGTCTCATTCTTAGGAAAATGAGCTTAAGCACCACTTAAATGTTCATTTTATTAATTGCTGAATTGTTCAGAATTATGTAGAATTTAAAAAACAAGTAGTTTCTTTGATAACAATATGTACTAATTGCCTTTACATTGAAATTTTAAACATGCTAAGAGAAGAGAATATGGCTAAAATTTTCCCTAATAATTCCCCTTTTATATGTTCCCAGTGAGTAAGAAGAAACATTACAAATAACAATGGGTAAGCGGAGAGAAAGTATACAGTATGTGCATCTCCAAAGAAGAAATAATGGCCGAATACTAAGCAAGCTCACCTGAGCTTCCCCGCTCCAGGGTTTCCTAATTACGATCTGAAGCAAAACGAAAGCAAACTAAAATAAGCACGTTAAAAACAAACTATAATCAAAAAAGTATTTCAATTATAGAGGGAAAAAAATCTCAACAGAATCACAGACGTTACACTCTTAAGTAATTCTCCCAATCTCCAATGATACATTGTTAACACTCTTTACCACAGAGTTGGGAACTCTGACAGAATAACCATTTTGGCATTTCTATTTTTCTCATCTGAAAAATGATTTTAAAAAAATGTATCAACCACCTACAAAAGATGCTACAAATATTTCCATTTACAGTAATAATACTCTTCTTACAGAGTAATCCAAAAGTACTTTTGTTGGATTTCTTAGAAGACAGTTTAAGAGTAAGGTTTAACGTTTTTTGAAGTACAGTTGATTTACAATGTTGTGTAGTTTCAGGTGTACAACAAAGAGATTCAGCTATACATACATATATATCTACTTTTCCAGATTCTTTTTCCTTATAGATTATTCAAGATATTGAATATAGTTTCCTGTGCTATAAAGTATGGCCTTATTTATTATCTATTTTATACATCGGATCAGATCAGTCGCTTAGTCGTGTCCGACTCTTTGCGACCCCATGAATCGCAGCAGCCAGGCCTCGCTGTCCATCACCAACTCCCGGAGTTCACTCAGACTCATGTCCATCGAGTCAGTGATGCCATCCACCCATCTCATCCTCTGTCGTCCCCTTCTCCTCTTGCCCCCAATCCCTCCCAGCATCAGGGTCTTTTCCAATAGTCAATTCTTCGCATGAGGTGGCCAAAGTACTGGAATTTCAGCTTTAGCATCATTCCTTCCAAAGAAATCCCAGGGCTGATCTCCTTCAGAATGGACTGGTTGGATCTCCTTGCAGTTCAAAGGATTCTCAAGAGTCTTCTCCAACACCACAGTTCAAAAGCATCAATTCTTCAGCACTCAGCCTTCTTCACAGTCCAACTCTCACATCCATACATGACCACAGGAAGAACCATAGCCTTGACTAGACGAACCTTTGTTGGCAAAGTAATGTCTCTGCTTTTGAATATGCTATCTAGGTTGGTCATAACTTTCCTTCCAAGGAGTAAGTGTCTTTTAATTTCATGGCTGCAGTCACCATCTGTAGTGATTTTGGAGCCCAGACAAATAAAGTCTGACACTGTTTCCACTGTTTCCCCATCTATTTCCCATGAAGTGATGGGACCAGATGCCATGATCTTCGTTTTCTGAATGTTGAGCTTTAAGCCAACTTTTTCACTCTCCACTTTCACTTTCATCAAGAGGCTTTTGAGTTCCTCTTCACTTTCTGCCATAAGAGTGGTGTCATCTGCATATCTGAGGTTATTGATATTTCTCCCGGAAATCTTGATTCCAGCTTGGGTTTCTTCCAGCCCAGCATTTCTCATGATGTACTCTGCATATAAGTTGAATAAACAGGGTGACAATACACAGCCTTGATGAACTCCTTTTCCTATTTGGAACCAGTCTGCTGTTCCATGTCCAATTCTAACTGTTGCTTCCTGACCTGCATACAAATTGCTCCAGAGGCAGATCAGGTGGTCTGGTATTCCCATCTCTTTCAGAATTTTCCACAGTTTATTGTGATCCACATAGTCAAAGGCTTTGGCATAGTAGTACATATATGTTATCCCCAACCTTCTGAGTATCCCTCCACCCTTTCCCCTTTGGTAACTGTAAGTTTGTTTTCTGTGTCTGAGAGTCTGTGAGTTTTTAAATAAGTTCATTTTGATTCCACATATATATATCACATGATATGTCTTACGTATTTCCAAAGACAACTTTTAATTGGGTTTTTCCTTAGTCCTCCATAACCCATTCCAGCTACCAAGTAACTCCCTCCTTCCATTCACTAACAAAGCTCCTAAAAGTTGCTGTCTACTTATTAATTCCAGTCATTTGTGGTCTGATAATTAGGAGGCTCACAATGGCCTCCTAGTGATCCTCTGTCTATTTTAAATTTTCATTCTATTTGACATGTCTAAAATTTGACAGTTACCTAGTCCTTATTTTTTAAAATTCCCTGATTTCCTGGCTTCCAGGATAGTAACTTCTCTAGGCTCTAATCCTACATCGTTTCTTCTCAGTCACCTTTAATCATTTCCCCTTCTCCATGGTTAAATCTGTTTTCTCAGTGGTTAAATCTGTTTTCCTCTTGCAATAACAGACACTCCCAACTCTGTGGCTTCAACCATCATCTGTATCGACCTTTTGTAAACATCAAAATAACCTGTGGGTCTTTCAAAAATACCAATGAAACTAATTTCCTGCAACATGGCAGAAACAGAAAGTCAGAAAAAACGCCTCCAGTATAGGAAAAGTACATATTTTTAAATTATTTATTTTATATGTTATACATATACAATTTTAATGTATGGCTGAATTAGCAGCAAAATAATAGAATTCTTTAGAGTCCAGAAACAAACAAACAACAAAAAAAAGGATAGACCCAGAAGAGTAAGCATTTGTCCTGAGGGTATCCAAACATCTTTAAGTGGCCACTACCCAAGGTACTGACCAGCTCAATGCCATGAGTAAGGAGGTAAAGCTTTGTACTTGAACAGACAGGAATTCAGTGTCAGAAAAACCTCTACTAGAATAAACCTTTGACGAGATGGTGAAGATAATATTTATCTCTAGGTTGGCTCTTAGTAGTACATGAAAAAAGAAGTCTCCCCAAAATTCCTAACCATATGCCGACACTCACCCTGTTTGGGACCTGAATTCATGTGAAGTATATGCCAAAGAAATCTTGAGATGAGAATCTGGTTTGACTTTTGCTAAAAGTGCCCAGGTACCTGGCAGGAAGCAACACAAACCCTCTGTGAAAAAATACACAGTAAACTCAGGCCTCAAAGAATTTCCACAAGATATAAGTACTAGGTAATATGAGCTCACAATTCAAAAAAATCACTAACCTCATGAAGAAACAAAGTACTATGAGCAAGAGTCATCAGAAACAAACTATGAAATCAGACGGCAGAAACTGGAATTTTCTGATAGGTAATATAAAATAAGCATGGTTAGTCTATTTAAAGACAAAACAGAACACACTGAGAGTATGCTGAGGAACAAGAGATGATCAGAAAGATCAAGAAGATACAAATAGGAAATAAGCAGAAGTTGTGGAAATTAAAAACATAATAGCTGAAATCTGAAAACTCAATAGACAAGTAAAAAAACAGATCAAACACAATTAGAAAAGTAAAAATTAGGAAGACAGATCTGATGATTATAAAGAAAGCAGTGTGAAGACACGGTAAGATGCTAAATAAAAGCAATTATAAAGTAGAGGAAAGAATGAAAAGACCCAACATATATCTAATAAGACTTTGCACAGGGAGATTAGAAATGAGAGAGAAGTATTTGAAGAGATAACAAAATTATTCTCTGCTATACCACCTACACTTGGCACAAAGTGAGTGACCAACACATATCTGTTGAATGATTAAAAGAACAAAGATATAACATATTTCTACCAGAGTTCTACAAGAAAGAAAAAGAATGAGAAGGGACAATGGCTGAGCATTTTCTCAAGAAACAGAAGGTACAACTGCCTAGAGACAGAAATCAAAAATCCTAAGAGGATAAATTCTTTAATATTCACATGTAGATATACCACAGTGCAACTGCAGCAAGAAAGAAAAGACATACCATCTACTAAGGAAAGACAATTAAAGTGACAGCTGATGTCTGAACATCAGCAACAGAAACTAGAAAACAATGAAAGATTTTTGAAGTATTGATATTAAGAGAAATAACTGTCAATACAGAATTCAATACCCATAAAAACTTCACAACAAAGAGGAAAATGTATTTTCAGTCAAAAATGGAGTTTGCCAACAACAGACTCTCAAAAAAACTCTTCTGAAGATGTACCTCAGGAAGAAAGAAAAGGATCTCAAAGAAAGATATACTATGTAAGATGGACAAACAAAGAAAATGAGGGTAAACCTAAGAAATATTAATTATATAAAGCAACAGTGACTAACACCTAAAATCATGAAAGAAATAAAATCTTGGGCAATAACACCATTTTAATTTGAGGCAGGAAGTAAATATTTGTAACTATAGCTAAAATGTTTCTAAGGCCCTAGCATTGTTCAAGACAGCATTATAGATTTTGTTAAGCTAATGAGTAAGTCCTGAAAAGACAAAATAAAGTATAGCCTCCAAGTCAGGAAGAGAGACAAAATGGAATTAGGGAAGGGAATTGGTTAGACAGATTTGAATCACAGGGATTCAGAGGTAGAGGGTAAAAGAATAGAAAAAGATATATCAAGCAAAAAATAAGCTAAAGAAAACTAGTAAAGCAATATTAATTTTAGAGAAAACAGACTTTAAGACAAAAGCATTACCGTAAATAAACAAGGACATGACAGTGATGTCATAAAATTCAACTCACAAGGAAAAAAATTCTAAATCACCTAATTATACTGATTCAAAATATTCAAAAGGAAATTGACAAAACTACAAAAAGAAACTGCCACTCTCTCAATAACTGGTAAATCAATTTGGCAAAAATCAGTAAGAATATAAAAAAAACTGCATCAGAACATTGAGTAAATGGGTATATGCAGATTATTGAACTGGAGAATATATACATATTAAGCACACAGAGCATTTAAAAAAATTGATCACATACTAGCCCAAGTTTCAACAAATTTCAAAGAATTAGTCCCATAAAGACTCTCTTTGTTGTTATTTTCTACTATACAATTAAATTTAAAATATCAAAGAGATCATTATTAAAGCCTAAATATTTAAAAATTTTTAAATATACTTTCAAATTATTCATGAGTCAAAGCAAAATCACAATAGAAAGTACAAAATATTACCTCTAGGGTGGTACTTGAAAGAAAATGTATAGCCTAAATGACTTAATTAGAAAGAAATGACTGAAACTTAATAAGCTAAAGCATGTGCTAAACAGCTAATGTAAGAATAAAGCCAAGCATACTACTGAGAGGATAAGAAAAGCTCAAATTAATTTTTTGAAAACACTAATAAAATCAATAAATGTCTAGTAAGGCTGATTTTTTAAAATGAATCAACATAAACCATATCTGAAATGAAAAAGGAACCATAACTAGTTATACAGGAAAGATATAAAAAGTAAGAAAACACAATAATTTATATCAATATATTTTATTTTTTATTTTAATTTTTATTGGAGTATAGTTGATTTACCGTGTTGTATTACTTTCTGTTGCATAGCCTAAGTTATACATATACATATATATATATCCACTTTTTTAGATTCTTTTTCCATATAGGTTATTACAGAGTATTGAATAGAGTCCCCTAAGCTATACAGTAGGTCCTCAATAGTTCTCTCTTTTATATATAGTAGAGTGTATATGTCAACCCCCGTCTCCCAATTTATCCCTCTCCGTCTAGTCAAGGCTATGGTTTTTCCAGTGGTCATGTATGGATGTGAGAGTTGGACTATAAAGAAAGTTGAACACAGAATTAATGCTTTTGAACTGTGGGGTTGGAGAAGACTCTTGAAAGTCCCTTGGACTGCAAGGAGATCCAACAGCCCATCCTAAAGGAGATCAGTCCTAGGTGTTCATTGGAGGGACTGTTGTTGAAGCTGAAACTCCAATACTTTGGCCACCTGATGCGAAGAGCTGACTCATTTGAAAAGACCCTGATGCTGGGAAAGATTGAGGGCAGGAGGAGAAGGGGACGACAGAGGATGAGATGGTTGGATGGTATCACCAACACAATGGACATGGGTTTGGGTGGACTCCGGGAATTGGTGATGGACAGGGAGGCCTGGTGTGCTGTGGTTCATGGGGTCGCAGAGAGTCGGACACAACTGAGCGACTGAACTGAACTGAACTGAACGACACATTTTGGGGCTTCCCTGATAGCTCAGTTGGTAAAGAATCCGCCTGCAATGCAGGAGACCCCAGTTTGATTCCTAGTTCGGGAAGATCCCCTAGGGAAGGAACAGGCTACCCACTCCAGTATTCCTGGGCTTCCCTTGTGGCTCAGCTGGTAAAGAATCACCTGCAATGCGTGAGACCGGGGTTCAATCCCTGGATTGGGAAGATCCCCTGGAAAAGGGAAAGTCTATCCACTCCAGTAGTCCATGGGGTCACAAAGAATCAGACACCACTGAGCGACTTTCACAACACATTTTAAAACTCAGTTGAAATGGGCAAATTCTTAGAAAAATATAAATTATAAAATAAATCAAAAAGAAACAGAAAGCCCAAATGTTCTATAACCATTAAGGAAGTTAAATCACTGAATATTTTCCCACAAAGAGAATTTTAGACCCAAAGAGTTTTTTTAGCAAGTTCTAGCCAAGCATTTAAACTACAGACAATTCCATGGGACTTCCCTGGTGTTTCCACAGGACTGTACTTCCACTGCAGTGGGGCACAGGTTCAATCCCTAGTCAGGAAACTAGAACCCTACAAGCCACATGGCACAGCCAAAAAAATAATAAATGAATCACAAACAATTTCAATTCTGAATACTATTCCCGATTGTAGGAAAAGAGGGTATGCGCCCTAATTCATTTTATGTGGCTAGCTGGCTAGCATATCCTTGATAAATTTGACAAAGGAATTTCAAAAAGTAAAACTGTAAGCCAATTTTATTTGTGAGCATGGATGATAAAATCATAAATAATTAATAAGCCAATCTGCAATATACTTTTTAAAAAAGGTACTATATCACAAATAGAGTTATGCCAGGAATGCAAGGTTGGTTCAATGCTAGAAAGAACAAATGATAAATTAAAAGCACCTGTTAAATTTAAGAACAAGATAAAGATGCCTGAATCATTACTTCAACACTGTAATAAACTACTAGAATTAAGAAGACAAGAAAAAAGAAAGAAAAAGGATAGGGAGTAAAAAAGAGGAAATAATACTCTAATTCACAGATCACTTTTTTTTAACACAGAAGTTTCAAAACATGGGCTTCCCTTGTGGCTCAGCTAGTAAAGAATCCACCTGCAATGTGGGAGTCCTGGGTTCGATCCCTGGGTTGGGATGATCCCCTGGAAAAGGGAAAGGCTACCCACTCCAATATTCTGGCCTGGAGAATTCCAGGGACTATATAGTCCATGGGGTCACAAAGAGTCAGACATGACTGAGCAACTTTCACTTCACTTTAAAACATACTTCAGATAAATTATCATTTTTGGAAGGTTGCCAAATATTAACAAATCAACCACATTTTCATTCCCCTGGAACAGACACTTAGATAAGCAATTTTTTAAAAGATACTATCTACAATGGGGAGGGAAAAAATATATAGGATATCTAGCAATACACCTAAGAAAAGATAAGTAAAACTTTCATGTAGAAAACTATAAAATTTCGTTGAAAAACATTAAAGATTTAAATAAATGGAGAAACATACCATCTTAATGAATTAGAAGCCTTACTATGTTAATGATTGCCAATTCACCCAAATTAATCAATGGTATAGTATATAACTCCAATTAAAATCCAAACAGAGTTTTTCATAGGACTTTAACAATCTGATTTTTTAAAAAAACATATACGACGAATTCCCTGATGGACCAGTGAGTAAAGACTTGGCACCTTCACTGCTGTGGCTCCGGTTCAATCCCTGGTATTGGGAACTAAGACCCCATAGAGCAGAGTCAAAGCACTGACTATGGAATAAAATATTTTTGAGTTACAGTTGTCATTTATCAGTTGTCTCATTTTCCATTTGTAAGTTAGAAATAATACCTATCTTCAGTGGTTGTGATATTAAGGAAAGTACTCAATGTCTAGCATTTGGTAAATACTTAGAAAATAGTAACTCTACCTCTATTATTATGATTGTCTCATTTGTCTCTTTACATCCAACTTTCTTCCTACAATCGTTTTTCATGATAATAATAAAACAGTAAAAAATAAGTTATTTTTCTACAACACAGCTAACTACATAGCCAAATCTCCAGCCATGCCTCCCTATCCTTTCTTTCCTTCTTTTTATGCTATCTAATACCAAATACTTTCTGTGAGTATGGATTCACTGTGTCTGCCCTCTGATGCCCTCTTGCAACACCTACCATCTTACTTGGGTTTCTCTTACCTTGGGTGTGGGGTATCTCTTCATGGCTGCTCCCAGCAAAGTGCAGCCGCTGCTCCTTACCTTGGAAGAGGGGTATCTCCTCACCGCCGCCCTTCCTTACCACAGCCCTGTCTAACTCAATGAAAATAAGCCATGCCCATGGGGCCACCCAAGACGGGCGGGTCATGGTGGAAAGATCTGACAGGATGTGGTCCACTGGATAAGGGAATGGCAAACCACTTCAGTATTGCCTTGAGAATCCCATGAACAGTATGAAAAGGCAAAATGATAGGATACTGAAAGAGGAACTCCCCAGGTCAGTAGGGGCCCAATATGCTACTGGAGATCAGTGGAGAAATAATTCCAGAAAGAATGAAGGGATGGAGCCAAAGCAAAAAGAATACCCAGCTGTGGATGTGACTGGTGAAAGAAGCAAGGTCCGAAGCTGTAAAGACCAATATTGCATAGGAACCTGGAATGTCAGGTCCATGAATCAAGGCAAAATCGAAGTGGTCAAACAAAAGATGGCAAGAGTGAATGTCGACATTCTAGGAATCAGCGAACTCAAATGGACTGGAATGGGTGAATTTAACTCAGATGACCATTATACCTACTACTGCGGGCAGGAATCCCTCAGAAGAAATGGAGTAGCCATCACGGTCAACAAAAGAGTCTGAAATGCAGTACTTGGATGCAATCTCAAAAATGACAGAATGATCTCTGTTCGTTTCCAAGGCAAACCATTCAATATCACAGTAATCCAAGTCTATGCCCCAACCAGTAATGCTGAGGAAGCTGAAGTTGAACGGTTCTAGGAAGACCTACAAGACCTTTTAGAACTAACACCCAAAACAGATGTCCTTTTCATTATAGGGGACTGGAATGCAAAAGTAGAAGTCAAGAAACACCTGGAGTAACAGGCAAATTTGGCCTTGGAATACAGAATGAAGCAGGGCAAAGACTAATAGAGTTTTGCCAAGAGAATGCACTGGTCAGAGCAAACACCCACTTCCAACAACACAAGAGAAGACTCTACACATGGACATCACCAGATGGTCAACACCGAAATCAGATTGATTATATTCTTTGCAGCCAAAGATGGAGAAGCTCTATACAGTCAACAAAAACAAGACCAGGAGCTGACTGTGGCTCAGATCATGAACTCCTTATTACCAAATTCAGACTTAAATTGGTGAAAGTAGGGAAAACCACTACACCATTCAAGTATGATCTTAATCAAATCCCTTATGATTATACAGTGGAAGTGAGAAATAGATATAAGGGCCTAGATCTGATAGATAGAGTGCCTGATGAACTATGAAATGAGGTTCGTGACACTGTACAGGAGACAGGGATCAAGACCATTCCCATGGAAAAGAAATGCAAAAAAGCAAAATGGCTGTCTGGGGAGGCCATACAAATAGCTGTGAAAAGGAGAGAAGCAAAAAGCAAAGGAGAAAAGGAAAGATATAAGCATCTGAATGCAGAGTTCCAAAGAATAGCAAGAAGAGATAAGAAAGCCTTCCTCAGTGATCAGTGCAAAGAAATAGAGGAAAACAACAGAATGGGAAAGACTAGAGATCTCTTCAAGAAAATTAGAGATACCAAGGGAACATTTCATGCAAAGATGGACAAAATAAAGGACAGAAATAGTATGGACCTAACAGAAGCAGAAGATATTAAGAAGAGGTGGCAAGAATACACAGAAGAACTGTACAAAAAGATCTTCACGACCCAGATAATCACGACGGTGTGATCACTCACCTAGAACCAGATATCCTGGAATGTGAAGTCAAGTGGGCCTTAGAAAGCATCACTACGAACAAAGCTAGTGGAAGTAATGGAATTCCAGTTGAGCTATTTCAAATCCTGGAAGATGATGCTGTGCAAGTGGTGCACTCAATATGCCAGCAAATTTGGAAAACTCAGCAGTGGCCACAGGACTGGAAAAGGTCGGTTTTCATTCCAATCCCAAAGAAAGGCAATGCCAAAGAATGCTCAAACTACCGCACAATTGCACTCATCTCACATGCTAGTAAAGTAATGCTCAAAATTCTCCAAGACAGGCTTCAGCAATACGTGAACTGTAAACTTCCTGATGCTGAAGCTGGTTTTAGAAAAGGCAGAGGAACCAGAGATCAAATTGCCAACATCTGCTGGATCATGGAAAAGCAAGAGAGTTCCAGAAAAACATCTATTTCTGCTTTACTGACTATTGCAAAGCCTTTGACTGTATGGGTCACAATAAACTGTGGAAAATTCTGAAAGAGATGGGAATACCAGACCACCTCACCTGCCTCTTAAAAAATCTGTATACAGGTCAGGAAGCAACAGTTAGAACTGGACATGGAACAACAGACTGGTTCCAAATAGGAAAAGGAGTACATCAAGGCTGTATGTTATCACCCTGCTTATTTAACTTATATGCAGAGGACATCATGAGAAACGCTGGACTGGAAGAAACACAAGCTGGAATCAAGACTGCCGGGAGAAATATCAATAACCTCAGATATGCAGATGATACCACCCTTATGGCAGAAAGTGAAGAGGAACTCAAAAGCCTCTTGATGAAAGTGAAAGTGGAGAGTGAAAAAGTTGGCTTAAAGCTCAACATTCAGAAAACGAAGATCATGGCATCCGGTCCCATCACTTCATGGCAAATAGATGGGGAAACAGTGGAAACAGTGTCAGACTTTATTTGTCTGGGCTCCAAAATCACTGCAAATGGTGACTGCAGCCATGAAATTAAAAGACACTTACTCCTTGGAAGAAAGTTATGACCAACCTAGATAGCACATTCAAAAGCAGAGACATTACTTTGCCAACAAAGGTTCGTCTAGTCAAGGCTATGGTTTTTCCTGTGGTCATGTATGGATGTGAGAGTTGGACTGTGAAGAAGGCTGAGTGCCGAAGAATTGATGCTTTTGAACTGTGGTGTTGGAGAAGACTCTTGAGAATCCCTTGGACTGCAAGGAGATCCAACCAGTCCATTCTGAAGGAGATCAGCCCTGGGATTTCTTTGGAGGGAATGATGCTGAAGCTGACACTCCAGTACTTTGGCCACCTCATGCGAAGAGTTGACTCATTAGAAAAGACTCTGATGCTGGGAAGGACTGGGGGCAGGAGGAGAAGGGGACGACAGAGGATGAGATGGCTGGATGGTATCACTGACTCTATGGACGTGAGTCTGAGTGAACTCTGGGAGTTGGTGATAGACAGGGAGGCCTGGCGTGCTGCGATTCATGGGGTCGCGAAGAGTCGGACACGACTGAGTGACTGAACTGAATACCAAATACTTACAACCATGGTCTCATGCCACGTACCGTATCTCTGCACATGTTCTACTGTCTAGAATACGTTCCCCATTTTATTTGCGTAGCAAATTCCAACTTATCTTTCAAACCTTGAATTCAAACGCCATCCTGTGAAAAGTTTTCTGCAATGCATCCTGATCATTTTCTGTGTTAACACGGAAACTCACACTTCAACATTTAATTATCACATTGTATTGTGACTCAAAATTCTCCAAGCCAGGCTTCAACAATACGTGAACCATGAACTTCCTGATGTTCAAGCTGGTTTTAGAAAAGGCAGAGGAACCAGAGATCAAATTGCCAACATCTGCTGGATCATTGAAAAAGCAAGAGAATTCCAGAAAAACATCTACTTCTGTTTTGTTGACTATGCCAAAGCCTTTGACTGTGTGGACCACAACAAACTGGAAAATTCTGAAAGAGATGGGAATACCAGACCACCTGATCTGCCTCTGTGTTCAGGTCAGGAAGCAACAGTTAGAACTGGATAGCGAACAAGACTGGTTCCAAACAGGAAAAGGAGTCCGTCAAGGCTGTATATTGTCACCTTGCTTATTTAACTTATATGCAGAGTACATCATGAGAAACGCTGGGCTGGAGGAATCACAAGCTGGAATCAAGACTGCCGGGAGAAATATCAATAACCTCTGACATTCAGATGACACCACCCTTATGGCAGAAAGCAAAGAAGAACTAAAGAGCTTCTTGATGAAAGTAAAAGAGGAGAGTGAAAAAGTTGGCTTAAAGTTCAACATTCAGAAAACTAAGATCATGGCATCTGGTCCCATCACTTCATGGCAAATAGATGGGGAAACAGTGGAAACAGTGACAGACTTTATTTTGGGGGGCTCCAAAATCACTGCAGGTGGTAACTGCAGCCATGAAATTAAAAGATGCTTGCTCCTTGAAAAAACAGTTATGACCAACCTAGACAGCATATTAAAAAGCAGAGACATTACTTTGCTAACAAAGGTCTGGCTATTCAAGGCTATGGTTTTTTCAGTAGTCATGTATGGATGTGAGAGTTAGACTATAAAGAAAGCTGAGTGCCAAAGAATTGATGCTTTTGAACTGTGGTGTTGGAGAAGACTCTTGAGAGTCCCTTGAACTGCAAGGAGATCATACCAGTCCATCCTAAAGGAAATTAGTCCTGAATATTCATTGGAAGGATTGATGCTGAAGCTGAAACTCCAATACTGTGGCCACCTGATGCGAAGAACTGATTCATTTGAAAAGACCCTGATGCTGCAAAAGATTGAAGGCAGGAGGAGAAGGGGATGACAGAGGATGAGATGGTGTGGATGGCATCACCTACTGGAAGGACGTGAGTTTGAGTAAACTCCGGGAGTTGGTGATGGACAGGGAGGCCTGGTGTGCTGCACTCCACTATGGGGTTGCAAAGAGTTGGACACAACTGAGCGACTGAACTGAAGTGACTGTGACTACTTATCTACTAAAATGGAGACCCCTTTAAGTATTAGATATTCACCTTAAATTTCTAGCCCTTAGCATAGTGCCTGGATAGGAGAAGTATTAAATAAATACTCACAAGGTTAAATTTAATCCCACCCCCAATCTCCAGGACCAGACTCCATTAATCCCACCCCCACTCCATTTCTCTCACATCATTCTCAATCTTATTCTCCACTGCTGTCTTCCTTTCAAGGTAGTAATATGCCTTCTCTACCCTGGGCTTTCCAGGTGGCATTAGTGGTAAAGAACCTGCCTGCCAATGCAGGAGACATAACAGACTCAGGTTTGATCCCTGGGTCAGGAGGATCCCCTGGAGGAGGACATGGCAACCTATTCCAGTATCTTTGTCTGGAGAATTCAATGGACAGAGGAGCCTGGCAGGCTACAGTCTATAGCATCGCAAAGAGTCAGACACAAGTGAAGGAACTTAGCATGCATATAAAAGCCTTCTCTACCCTAAACAAACAAAAAAGCCTTCTTTGATTCTGCTCCCTCTTTGAAATACTAGCTCATTTCTCTCTTCAACAGCTAAGAGATAACTGTTTCTCAATTTGTCTTCTTCCCAGTTAGAATACATCTTTCTTTTCTCATATTACAAAGCCTGTGCTTCTATTTAGCTCTTATACAAATTCTATTTATTAGCCTTAGATGTTTAAGTGCCTTTTCTTGACTACACTAATAAAACCTGAAATTCTTCTCTGTCTCGGTCAGAAAACTATAAACTGTTACCAAAAACAAAAAACCTCAAAAAACAGACAAAAAGAAAGATTCAAAAAAAATTCACCTATTAAATGAAAAATGTGTTACCTGAGTAAGAATTAAGAGAAACTGTCCACCGTACTGTTAGTCCTAGTAAGACTGCAGCTGTCATCAAGTACCATTTCTCCATATTTTTTCTTCGAATTCAGGAAGAGGAAAAAAATACAGGAATACTAATACAGGAATACTTTTAACATGCAGTCAATCACTTCTTTTCTTGATCAGAGAAATATTATCAATTATTTGGAATTAGGAGTTTGAGAGGATTTTAATTGATGCTTCGTTTCCAGTTAAACATTGATTTTTATCTCTAGGAAGAAGTAGCCTGCAGGGAAAACAAAAAAAGATACCAAGATTTAGCTGAGCATAGTGCCCAAACAACAAACATTAAACCAAAGAGAAAGACGGAGAAATGGGGGAAGGGGACAGTCAAAGAAAACAGATAATTTTAAGTTCCTTATTCCTAGTCCTCCAGTCAGGAAATGAACCTCAAAAGATTAGCTCTCCGGGACTTCCCTGGTGGTCCAGTGGTTAAGAGTCCATGCTCTCAATGCAGGGAATTCGAGTTTGATCCCTGGTCCTTGGGGAACTAAGATTCCATTTGCCAATCGGTGAGGCCAAAAATAAAATAAAGGAAATTTAGAGAAACTAGGACTTGCTAGATTAGAAAATAAAACAGTTTCATACTCAAAAGATTAATCAATTAATTAATTCAGGCAATTCCCTCATGGTCTAGTGGTGAGGGCTCCATGCTTTCATTGCCAAGGGTACAGGTTCAATCCCTGGTCAGGAATTAAGAACCCACAAGCTATGCAGTGCTAAATTTTAGGGGAAAATTGGCACATTTAAAAGTATTTTTCTTACTTAAAAATAGTAAGGAACAACTCTAGAATTAATAAGTCTAGCATCTCAGTAAGTTAGAATGACTCGAAGCATTTAATAAGGCTATGTGAATGTATTATTCAAATTTTATTTATACAAATTCCCTTTTTCTTTCCTCCCTCTTACTGCATCCACCTTTGATCATTTCATTGATCACAAGATATTCTACAAGAGGCAAGGGAGGAGGAAAAATGAAAATAAATCAGTTTCTCACATTGATTCCAGGTTTGACACAGTTCATGGGCCATTATAAACTTTTCAAATCCTTTTTTTGTGTGTGTGTATGTGTAATAAAGTTTTATTAAAGTATAAAGGAGATAGAGAAAGCTTCTGACATAGGCATCAGAAGGGGGCAGAAAGAGTACCCTCAAATCCTTTTCTAATCCAACTCAAAAAGCCCCTTTTAACGTGTTGCACTATATATTCCAGAATTGCAACACAACACTCTATTTCCTGCAGAGATATCAAGTTTAAAATTGATTTTACAAATGCTAAGTCCTGGATTTAAAAATCCATAACTTAACTGATATTCCATTGTCGAAATTTTAATCAGTAATACAACCAAGTTAAATGAATTATCCACAGTTCCAGATGATCATATTTAAATAACAAAAATAAGACAAAATCAATGACCCTTAATAATCATAATGAACTTTAAAAAAAAGAATAACAATGCTTAACTAATAATACGCTGATCAAGTTTTTTGTTTGTTTGCTTTCTGGCCTCACCAAAGGGCTTGTGGGATCTCACTTCCCCAACCAGGGACTAAACCCAGGCAATGGCAATGAAAGCCGGAAATCCTAACCATTAGGCCACCAGGGACCTCCCTGATCAAGTTTATTAAGAACACAATGGTGGAACTGCTGACAGATGAAAGGATCATATCCAAAAGATTTAGACAACATCTATGATGGGCCAAATCTAACTCCAGAAATCATTGCAGGGATAATAAATTCAAAGTTCTGCACTTAAACGTCAAAAAAAAAAACCAAAAAACTGCTTGAGTACTGAAAGGGAGGCAACAGATAACAGATCAGCTCTGGATGGACCCAGATGACCCTGATGACCAGTGTTAGATTAAATATTAGGAAAACTTTTCTAACACCTAGAGTTGTCCAAAAATTAAATGAGCTTCTTCTTAAGAAAGGAGTTACTCTTTCAAAGGCTCAAACAAGGACTTCCCTGGTGGTCCGTGGCTAAAATTCTGCACTCCAGATGCAAGTGACCCAGGTTCGATCCCTGGTCAGGGAACTAGATCCCACATGTTGCTTTCTGATTTAAGTGGTTGTTAAAAGATGTGTTTACTTAATGATAAATCAGTTAGTTAAAATTTATGATTTGTGGACAGTATTTTCTTTTACATGTTATAATAAAAGTTACAAAGGAAATAACATTTATTTGTCAACTAGAATATAAGCTCCAAGCAAGCAGGGATCCTCCTATCTTAGCCGCTGCCCAGTTCCCTGCTCATAGAACAAGGCTGGTACAGAGCAGGTAACTCAAAAGTATCTGCTGAATGGAGATCTTAGGGTGAAGAAGGGAGGTACCTAATTGTACTGAGTCCTTTGTGGTTTAAAGATATTATCATATGAAATTCTTAACCGATCTGTTCTCCTAGAACAGTAAAAAGGGTTGTTTTTGTTTTCTGTTTTATTTTACTATTTTTCCTTTCTGTACAACAAAAAGTACAGTAGCTTCCTAACCCATTCTCGCGGGCAGCAGAGAATTCTTCTGTCCCAGTTTACCCAGAGGGTGCGTCTCAGCAGAAAAAATGTCTGTCGTCCACGTCCCAGGGCCAAACTTGTTCCTTTCGGTGCGAAAAGGTCCCTCCCCCAGGTGAACAGCACAGCCAGGGAGTGTTGCTATCCCAGGAGAGGACATCTCGCCAAAGAGCCCCCTCTTGGTGTGTCTGCCCCTTTCTCCGGCGGGCCGGACCCTCAGGACCGCAGGAACAAGGGTGCCAAGCTTTCCAGTCCAGGATACCCTCCATGATCACCGCATCCCCCACCCGGCCCCCAGTCTAGCCTGCGGGCGGGACTGAGGAGGCTTCGCTTCCCCAGAGCGCAGCGGAGCCGGGAGCCAGACAGCCAAGCCCCAGGCCCTCCCCGCTCCCTCCAAGCGCCCCAGAATTCCAGAGACCCGGCCTCTTACCCCACCGCTCTCCGAACGTAGGGATTCGCGCCGCAGCAGGTTTCAGGAAGGCGCCTGCGCGCTCGCCCCCGCGGCGAAGAGCCCTGCCGGCCTGCCTTCCGCGTCCGCGTACTCGCGCACCGTCCGCGTGCCCGGAGCGGGAGCGAGCCCGTCGAGCGTGTGGGGAGGGGCGGGGAAAAGGCGCGGAGTGGAGAAGGCGGGCTTCGGAGGCGAAGCACGAGCCGCTGGAATCCGAGAGGCCTGGTGTCTGGGTGAGGCTTGGGGCAGGTGGAAAGCCCCTTGCTCTTCTTTCCTGGGATCGTGGCCAAGGCCTGAGCGGCTGCTTAGTCCACGGATTCCTGTTAGGGGAGCGTCCTGGCGCGCTTCACACAGTGGACAACCCATGGCTAGTCCTCACCAACGAGCAGGAGATCTTCCTCTGGACCTATGCCCTTGAGGAGCCAGAAAGCCAATGGGCTTTACTTTCTTCAGGCTGCATGCCTGCAGAGAAGTAGGTATTAAGCTGGGAAGCCACTTCATGGAGGAAATAGTATTGAACTCCAGGCATCTTCAAGAAACTGTGGGGGATGCTAAAGAACAGCCTTGCCCTGCAGTAGGCATCACACCTTCCCCATCAAGCAGCTTGGACCGCATATTCCCAAACTTGCAAATAATAACCACATTCCCTTACTTTGGTCAGGGAAATGCCCTCATATCCCCCTTCTGAATCCTGCCATTCTGTAAAGCCAGTCCCGCTATAATCCCTGAAAGTAACCACACACCATGAACATGAAAATGTTAGTTGCTCAGTCGAGTCTGACTCTTTGCAACCCCATCAACTATAGCCTGCCAGCCTCCTCTATACATGGAATTCTCTAAGCAAGAACACTGGAGTGGGTAGCCATTCCCTTCTTCAGGGGATCTTGTGGACCCAGAGCTTGAACCTGGGTCTCTGCACTGCAGGCAGATTCTTTACAGTGTGACCACTAGGGAAGCCCAGTTTGGCTTTTTGTTCTTCAGTAACTAAGGTTAAGTCATATCCAACTCTTTGCGACTCCATGGACTGCAGCACGCCAGGCTTCCCTGTCCTTCACTATCTTCTGGAGTTTGCTCAAACTCATGTCCATTGAGTCAGTGATGCCATCCAACCATCCTGTTCTTTGTTGCCCCCTTCTCCTCCTGCCCTCAATCTTTCCCAGCATCAGGGTCTTTCCCAATGAGTCAGCTCTTTGCCAGGTGGCCAAAGTATTGGAGCTTCAGCTTTGGCTTTGGCTATGGCTTTATACTGGGGCCACTCACCAATGGAGGAGATGGAGGTTCAGTCCCTGGGTTGGGAAGATCCCCTGGAGAAGGAAATGGCAACCCACTCCAATATTCTTGCCTGGGAAAATCCTATGGACAGAGGAGCCTGGCGGTCTATAATCCATGGGGCTGCAAATATTCGGACACAACAGCAACTAAGCAACAACAACATGGCTTTATAACAAAGTGGCTCTGAACAACTCTCTGGATCATGCTTTCTTCACCTGTGAAATGAGTGAGTGGGCTAGATAAACTTTCAGACCTAAAATTTTATCCTACTATATTTTAAAGACCGTCAGCCCTGGAAATATGAAAAAATATGGCCAAGTGTCTGCCTTCAAAAAATTTTCATTCTCATTGGAAAAGCATAAAAGGATAGAACAGATGCTAAACGTCAGATTACTAGTATATGCATTAAGTACTGTAGGAGTTCAGAGAAGAACATTCATGTAAACTAAAAATTATCAAGAAACACTTTCCCTAGAGAAGTCAGCTGAGCTTTGAAAGAAAGCCTGGGCCAGGAGAATGGGAGTAAGACTCTTGACAAAGGAATGGTTCAAGCCAAAATTGTGGCAGTTGGGACTTCCTTGTCAAGACTCTGCACTTCTAATGCAGGGGCCTAGGGTTTGATCACATATTGATATTTCAGAAATATCAATATATTGTAAAAGATATATCTTCAAATAATGACAATTGGTATCAGTCTCTTCTTTCTTCCTCCCAACCTGATAGCTTCTGATATAGTATTCAGAGCAAAGTTGGTGCTTAAAATGTTCATTGAATAAATTGTGGAAGGAACTTCAAAACCTCTAATTCACAGCTGAACTGCCCCACCAATGCATCTATATACCTACTCCTGCTCTTTCCCTCCACTAGGTACAAGTTGGTGATACAGTGCTGAGCATAACTGCCTTCCTACACTAGGTACTGTCACTCTCTGAATGTCCAGTGTCTATACGTAACACTCAGTAAATGAGTTTGGGATGAGGTCATTAGGATTCACTGTCACTGGTATCTTTATAAGACGAGGAAATTTGGCAATGGACATGCCCACATGCAGAGGATAATGTGAAGACATGGAGAAGATAGAAGTGTACAAGCCAAGGAGAGAAGTCTTAAAAGACACCAACGCTGCTGACACCATGATCTCAGACTTCTAGCCTCCAGAGTATGAGAATACACATTTCTGTTGTTTAGGCCACCCAGACTGTGGTTTTCTCTATGGCAGCCCTAACAAACTAGTACACACCTTATCAACGGTACTCTGAATACTCGGAGTAGGCCAATTCCCTCACACAAATCATACTTTTATAGTAATTTTCTAGTCCCTTCCCTAGATCACTTCCACCTATTAAGAAAACAAGCCCTTTTCTATATCAGGCCCAGGACTTTCCTCTTCTGTATCAGGCCCAGGACTTCCCTGATTCTAGGTGAAAATCATTCACCTGATCATAGCTGTTCAGGTGGCACTAGTGGTAAAGAACCCACCTGCAATGCAGGAGACACAGGAGATTTGGGTTCGATCCCTGGACAGGAAGATCCCCTGGAGGAGGGCACATCAACCCACTTCAGTATTCTTGCCTGGGGAATCCCATGAACAGAGGAACCTGGCAGCTGCAGTCCACGTGGTTGCAAAGAGTTGGACACGACTGAAGCAACTTAGCACTCACGCACGTTGTTGGAAATAGATTTTTTTTTCTATCTGTATATCTTCCTCAATTGACCCTTACGTGTCGTTTCTATTCATCTGAAATCTCCAACATTCATCATACCTTTGTCTCCTCCAGGGATAAGTTCACCTAAGTAGCATAGAGTTAGAGTGAATCTCCAAATTTCCATCTAGCTATTGGCAAAATAGTCTCCTCCTTCATATGCTAAAAGTTGTTCATACCCAATTCACTTCATCATCACAATAACCCTGAAAGAATATTAGAAAGGTATTATTATCCCCTTTGGACACACAAGAAAACTTGACAGCAACATTTCACAAAGTATGTCATTCAGTGGGATAACTACTGTCCAAAAAAAAAAAAAATGTGAAAAAAGTATGAGAGAACTTCCCTAGGGGTTCAGTGGTTAAGCCTTCATCCTTCCACTGCAGGGGGCGTGGGTTCCATCCCTGGTCAGGAAACTAAGATCCCACATGCAGTGCAACATGCCCAAGAGGTAATAATAATAATTTTTAATAGCATGAGGATGATCTCTTGATACAGAGATAAGTTTGAAAACAATGGGTTACACAAATCTAAAAAGAATTCTTTACTTCAGGTTTTCTCAGAGGCTTTTGTGTGTTATTACATATCAATGTAAAGGAAATCAGTCCTGAATACTACTCATTGGAAGGACTGATGCTGAAGCTGAAGCTCCAATACTTTGGCCACCTGATATGAAGAATTGACTACATTGGAAAAGATCCTGATGCTGGGAAAGACTGAAGGCAGGAGGAGAAGGGGATGACAGAGGATGAGGCGGTTGGATGGCATCACCAACTCGATGGACATGAGTTCGAACAAGCTTTGGGAGTTGGTGATGGACCTGGAAGCCTGGCGTGCTACAGTCCATGGGGTCACAAAGAGTCGGATACGACTGAGCGACTGAACTGACTGATACATCAATGTTACTATACATCATGACCCTCCAAAAGAATATAGAATTTCAGCTTTGCTGGTGGTCCAGTGGTTGAGAATCTGCCTTGCAATGTAAGGGACACTGTTTCGGTCCCTGATCCAGGAAGATACCACATGCCGCAGGGCAACTAAGCCCATGCACCACAACTACTGAGCCCTGGCTCTAGAGCCCCTGATCTGCAATAAGAGAAGCCACTGCAATGAGAAGCCCTCACACAGCAATTAGAAAGTAGCCTCTGATTGCACAACTAGAGAAAGCCCAAGTGCAGCAACGAAGACCCAATGTAGCCAAAAATAAATAAATAAAAATTTTAAAAAAGTTATCACTAAACTTAAAAAAATATAGAGTTTTCAGACATTAACCATGAAATTCTATCCCCATACTCCATCCCAAATCTAACATTACATCCTACAGAGTGGTTCATGAATCACACTTGTTGGAAATTCTGGTTAGTGACTTTCACCTAATTTCTCTAAGAAATACATGTCTTCCGGGTCCATCACCAACTCCCAGAGCTTGTTTGAACTCATGTCCATCAAGTTGGTGATGCCATCCAACCGTCTCATCCTCTGTCATCCCCTTCTCCTCCTGCCTTCAATACAAGAAATAGATGTCAGGACTATACAAACATGAATTTTAGTTACTTTCATTCATTTTCATGTCATTTTCATTTTTTGCACCCCTTAAAAAAAAGACAAAATATTGACATGATGATTGTCCTTAATATGACTATGAACTTTGAAAATTAAGTTAATTATAAAACAAAATTAAATGGGAAAAAATAAATCCCTTGAAACCAGAAATAGAATGAAACAAAAGAACTTAAATGGGTATCCAACTGGTGGCTCAACTACACAGAGAATAACTGTTCCAAATGACATTTTTTTGGCCATGCCCCATGGCTTGCCAAATCTTAGTTACCTGACCATGGATTGAACCTGACGCCCAGCAGTGGAAGCTCCGAGTCCTAACCACTGGACCACCAGAGAATTCCCTCAAATCACTTTAAAACCCAATAATTTAATGATGTATCCCAAGTGCAATATGCCCTAAGAAAAAAAGATCTGTTAAAAAAAAATATAAAATGATTGCTGTGTTGTTGGCATTAGGATTAGTATTATTATTTTAAAAAATGCATGTGTGCTAAGTCACTTCAGCTGTGTCAGACTATTTTTGACGCTAAGGACTGTAGCCTACCAGGCTCCTCTGTCCACAGGATTCTTCAGGCAGGAGTATTGGAGTGGACTGCCATGCCCTCCTCCAGGGGATCTTCTGGGCCCATGAATCGAATCTGGCGTCTTCTATGTCTCCTGCATTGGCAGGCAGGGTTTTTTTTTTTTTTTTTTTTTTTACCACTGCTGTATGTGTAAAGTGGGATAAAGAAAATAAAGATTTATGTGATACTCAGATTCTATCATCCCAGTATTTTGATACTAGGATTCTTGGTGTGGGGAAAAGGAGTAAAAGGCATAAGATAGAAATATCCATATGAATTTATGATTTATTTTACTTAATTATTGAAAGGAAAAATGGGAGGGAGAAAGAAGGGGAGGAAGGGAAAAAGTGAGTCAGGGAAAGGGAGCAAGGAAATATTTCCTAGCTCTTAAGAAGGCAATGCCAAAGAATGCTCAAACTACTACACAATGGTACTCATCTCACACGCTAGTAAAGTAATGCTCAAAATTCTCCAAGCCAGGCTTCAGCAATACGTGAACCGTGAACTTCCAGATGTTGAAGCTGGTTTTAGAAAAGGCAGAGGAACCAGAGATCAAATTGCCAACATCTGCTGGATCATGGAAAAAGCAAGAGAGTTCCAGAAAAACATATTTCTGCTTTATTGACTATGCCAAAGCCTTTGACTGTGTGGATCACAATAAACTGTGGAAAATTCTGAAAGAGATGGGAATACCAGACCACCTGACCTGCCTCTTGAGAAACCTATATGCAGGTCAGGAAGCAACAGTTAGAACTGGACATGGAACAACAGATTGGTTCCAAATAGGAAAAGGAGTATGTCAAGGCTGTATATTGTCACCCTGCTTATTTAACTTCTATGCAGAGGACATCATGAGAAACACTGGGCTGGAAGAAGCACAAGCTGGAATCAAGACTGCCGGGAGAAATATCAATAACCTCAGATATGCAGATGACACCACCCTTATGGCAGAAAGTGAAGAGGAACTACAAAGCCTCTTGATGAAAGTGAAAGAGAAGAGTGAAAAAGTTGGCTTAAAGCTCAACATTCAGAAAACTAAGATCATGGCATCTGGTCCCATCACTTCATGGCAAATAGATGGGGAAACAGTGGAAACAGTGTCAGACTTTATTTTTGGGGGGTTCTAAAATCACTGCAGATGGTGACTGCAGCCATGAAATTAAAAGACGCTTACTCCTTGGAAGGAAAGTTACGACCAACCTAGATAGCACATTTAAAAGCAGAGACATTAGTTTGCCAACAAAGGTCCGTCTAGTCAAGGCTATGGTTTTTCCTGTGGTCATGTATGGATGTGAGAGTTGGACTGTGAAGAAAGCTGAGCACCAAAGAATTGATGCTTTTGAACTGAGTGTTGGAGAAGACTCTTGAGAGTCCCTTGGACTTCAAGGAGATCCAACCAGTCCATCCTAAAGGAGATCAGTCCTGGGTGTTCATTGGAAGGAATGATGCTGGGGCTGAAACTCCAATACTTTGGCCACTTCATGCGAAGAGTTGACTCATTGGAAAAGATTCTGATGCTGGGAGGGATTGAGGGCAGGAGGAGAAGGGGACGACAGAGGATGAGATGGCTGGATGGCATCACTGACTCGATGGACACGAGTTTGGGTAAACTCTGGGAGTTGGTGATGGACAGGGAGGCCTGGCATGCTGCGATTCATGGGGTCACAAAGAGTCAGACACAACTGAGCAACTGAACTGAACAAGCAACAAGATGGGTAGCTAATTTCAGGTTTGGAAAAGAAATATATAAATCTGGAACATTTTGTTCTACCAGGTATCACGGAAACTATCAAACACTACTAGAGTCAATGTCAGAAGGACTCCAAAACCACCTTGAAGAGACTCCTATGGGCCACGGATGGGACACACGGAGCATTAGTAAGCATAATAACTACAAAGAATAGAAACATGTCAAACGTGAATTGTTTGTCTCATTGTCCTTGAACTTGTAAAGATACTTTAAAAAAAGAAAAGGTCACCAATGGAGGAAGCTAGCAAATCACTCATTATTTTGAAAACTGGTAAATAAAAAAAATTAAGTAGTTATTCTCCCTTTGTTATATAAATTATTCCAGTGAGAACCCAAGAGGGAAAGATTCTCTTTATAGAGTATTTAACTTACCTCTCTTCTCCTCCTTCCTCTCCTTTCCCTTCCCTCTCTCTCCTTACACACACCAAATAGCCTTACAGATGAAATGAACTGCTTTGGGAACTTCAGAAACTAGCCCCTTATGTGAATGGGACCAAAGTGGAATCACCCTAAATTGCATTATCTATTGTGAATTAGAATTATTTAAATTTCTTTATTGCTTAAATGAATCTATTCAAGTTTATTTATAATTACTTATGGATATATTCATTTATTCAACAAATAGTTATTCAATAAATAACCTGCCCTTAAGGTGTTTATGCTGCTGCTAAGTCACTTCAGTCGTGTCTGACTCTGTGCGACCCCATAGACGGAAGCCCACCAGGCTCCCCCATCCCTGGGATTCTCCAGGCAAGAACACTGGAGTGGGTTGCTATTTCCTTCTCCAATCCATGAAAGTGAAAAGTGAAAGTGAAGTCGCTCAGTCGTGTGCGACTCTTTGTGACCCCATGGACTGCAGCCCACCAGGCTCCTCCATCCATGGGATTTTCCAGGCAAGAGTATTGGAGTGGGGTGCCATTGCCTTCTAGACCCATATTATATATAGCCCAGAAGAATATAAATCATTATTTTTACCCCCAATTTCAGATGCCACTTGGAATTATTCTCATATAAATACAGATTTTTCAACAGTATATATGTACATAATCACACATATAATGTCATCGATTTGGACCATAAAAGAAATAGTACATGTTCCTGCCACTTAGTTCAAATAGTGTTATTGTAACAGAGTCTAGGAACAATCCTAAGAACATCATTTTTATATCTTTATTTATATCCAGATATAAAAAAGACAGAAGGAATGTAAATATATAACAGTCCACAGATATAATTTTGTGTGGGAGTCTGAGCTTCATAAATGCAGAAGATTTTTTAAAATTCTGTTTTTAAAAGTTATTAAAATATAGGATGGTGCTTATATCATTACAGATATAAAGAGATCTTTAATGTGGCAATGTAATGTATTCATTGGTTCATGGACCCAAAACCTCCAAGGAGTGTCACAAATCTACATCTCTCTCAGCCCAGGACTTTGAATTTAAACTTAAATATGTGATATATGATATAACTTAGACCAATATATTTTGGAGAATTATAAACATCTATAGTTTCCAATAATGAGTAACACCATGGGTCAATGTTAAAGTAGATTTGTAAAGCCAATGGGATAACACAAATGCTACTTTATTACTTTATCGCCAGTGTCTTTCACAACTGAGTGGATTGTCACACTCTATTATGTGGTACACAGATCCATGGGTTAGAGCTATCATGGCACTTGTCTAAAACAGTCTTTGAAAATGAAAATTTGGGCTAAGTATAAAGGAGGCAACCTGCCAGTAAGAACTATTCAAACCAAAAAGTGTTCCCGAGGGAAAGGATAAGAACTCCATTTTAAAATCATATAAATCAAGATGGCAGTAGGTTCTAACTTGTAAATTTTACAGTAAATACATCAAGATTTAAAGTCTGATTTTTAAGTAAATTTTTATTTATAGTAAAGAATGAAAGTCCCTACCAGAGAAAAAGGATAATTCAAAAAATAAAGCCTTTGCTTCCTACTTGGTTTTCTGCTTTTGCTCACCAATTCTTAAAAAAGATTGCCAAACTAAAAGAGTGCTGAGAAGAGGGGTGGGACACAAAATATGTAGGGTGTGATTTTTTATCACCATTTTGTTTTACAGTGGGTTTGGGGTTTGGTTTTAATGAGAAGGGAGATGGCAGATATTGTCAATAGTAGCACTCTGCCTCTAGGAACATGGATTTAAAAATCTAAATGAGATACCACATGTGCCCAGTAATAGTAGCTACCACATATCACCTGAATGATTCTCATAAAATGAAGGTAAGAACGTAGGTGCTTTGATGGTGTGAAAGAAAATAATCCTTCCTGGATATGCACTGAAGATAGGTTTGGAAAAAACTATAAAAATTTATTTTCTATAATTGATGGAGTTAGTTTTCTGGAATAAGAGCTGAACTGAACAGAACTAAACTATTATTGAATCCACAGTAGTTCATAACCTCTAGGTGCCCTTCCTCCTCCATGATTTCTTTCAGGATCTGGAGAAGAGGGCTAGCAAAAGGAAAACATCCTCTCCCTTCCACCGACACCTATATCTGCCACCCAAGAATATATGACAAGGAAAAATTAAAAACAAACAAAAACAACGAACAAGTTTTTCCCCAAACCCTATCCAAAGCTATAGTGGAGTATCATTGTGTTCACTTTTCAAATACTGGAACTCCTGTTCTTTATAATAGTTCTTGGAAAGGAGTGGAACTATGGTATTACCCTGGGTACACACTTGAGCTGATTATGAGGGTGGGGCCAGAGAGTACTAAATCCTATTTAAATAAATGTGCGGGTCTGAAAAAGAAAAGTGTGAACAGTTATTCTTCAAAATAGACCCCAGTGAACTGCAATTACGATTTATCAGATAACCCTGCATTTACCTCTCCACAGAATTCTACAGAACATTTGTGGTTTAAAGGAAATGCACCACGGCTGATATCTAGTTACATTAAGCCCCAATTTGACTACTTGGTTTGTTCTCTGCTGGAAGCTGTATACTTCTCTTCCCAAACGAATGTTCCCTAGAGGCATCAGAGAAGTGGCAAGTCTTTCTCTGGAGACTCCTTTTCTAGTTTTTGCCTCTTACTTTCTGTAAAACACTTAGTTCCTTTAAGCCATTTCACAGTGTGAGATTTAATTACATTCTGGGTTGCTTTTTTTCTGGTCCCTCCTTGGTGTTACTGATTTGATCAAATCCACCAAATAGACACTTTATTGAGTCTTAAAACCTAAGATACCCAGATCAAATTTTGGAAAACCTTGTGGTCTTAATAAAGTTCTCTACTTTCTCAGCACACTTATTTTACATTGAATTAATAAAGTTTTGGTAGTTGTTTCAATAGATTAAATGTCGCACTTTCAATAGAAAGAGAAGGCTCTACCTAACTGACCTATTTTTCATCTGTGATTTAGAAAAAGGCGAGATTAGCATGGATATTGCATTTTCAAGGACCTCACCACTATTAAATAGACTGTTAAGTGCATTTTATGGCTGAAGAGTCTGTTCCCAGTTCAGTCTACAAGACGTGCTAAGTTCATCTCTACCTGCTACATTGAACATTCACTGACTAAAATACTTTCTGTGGATGTAATACCTATGCTCTGTATCTTTTAAGTACATAACTCTAAATATTTAAAGACTAGTAAAACGTAACTCAATAAAAGTCCCAAGAATATGTGTCGTCCCTCAAGAAAACTAGTGTTCTTATTTATCCAATGATACACATCCTGTGCTCCATTAGCAGCTGCATATCATAAGGTAACCAGATGTTGAGAAATAACACAGGCACTCATAAAATGAGATTCCAAATCTTATTTAAACCAAAAAAGCAACAGTAACTGATTAAAACTCCATCCTCACATCAACTCAACTTGTTCTCAGGGTTTCAGGGCTCTGAAAGGAGTAGTTTATAGGCTTCTAATGAACAGAAATATTTAACCATTCATTATTACTGCAACATGGGCCAACTTGAGCCAACTTGAGCATTTTTCTCTTGTCCTTTAAGGAAGTTCTGCCTGTCTGCTTACCTTTTCATTTAGGTGATCTTTGAACACAAAAGAAAATGCCAGTGAATGAACATGAGATAAATTTTAATATGAAAAGTAAAGATACTTACATAAATTAAGAAATTATCTCCCTATGTCTCCCTCTCTTTCATCAGAGTATATAAGCATTGTACTCTTGCCTGGAAAATCCCATGGGCAGAGGAGCCTGGTAGGCTGCAGTCCATGGGGTCGCTAAGAGTCGGACACTACTGAGCGACTTCACTTTCACTTTTCACTTTCATGCATTGGAGAAGGAAATGGCAACCCACTCCAGTGTTCTTGCTTAGAGAATCCCAGGGACAGGGGAGCTTGGTGGGCTGCCATCTATGGGGTCGCACAGAGTCAGACACAACTGAAGCAACTTAACAGCAACAACAGCAAACCCCCAAAGAAAGAAGTCTCTGTTAACGGAGAATTCTGTTCTAAAGGCTACTTACATGCTTTTGCTTCCTTGGCACACCAGAACTTTGTTTTAAATTGATCAGTAGTCTCCATCTAATCCAGATATCCATACATGATGGTAATTACAGGGATTCTTCCATTCAGAATTTTATGTACCCAAAAGATCCCATTTTAGGGAAAAAGTGACTATCTTTTCAAGGGTTCCTAATACCGCAGACATGC
This sequence comes from Bos javanicus, assembly GCF_032452875.1. Lineage (NCBI taxonomy): Eukaryota > Metazoa > Chordata > Mammalia > Artiodactyla > Bovidae > Bos > Bos javanicus. The sequence continues at coordinate 82,432,571 of NC_083870.1, forward strand.
ATCTTTAGCATTTAAACCTTTTAAATTCCCCAACTTTAACTTTCTGTGAAGAAAATCTGTTAACCACTCTATATGTACAAAAAATTTCTTCTGGTTCTTCTTCCTTTCTGCCACAAATGATTTAGCCTTTCCCACTCCGCCCAGCTGGAATGACTACAATTGTTCTTCTATATTCTTATTCCGCTTTGCTAATATCTCCCTTACAGCATCTAATTCATTTCTCTTTGTGTTGTAGTTAGTTATATATATGTTTGCCTGCAAAAAGATGTTAAGCTTCTTAAGAGAGTAAATTCTATTATCAATTTTCAGCACAATATTTTGAATTGGTGGGTTCACAATAAACATTTGCTGAATTAATTAAAAAATTCATTAACCAACCAATTAATCAACAAGTTTAATCAAAAGATGAAGACCTATTAGTGAACTTCTAATTTCCCAGTGGGACCAACAAGAATAACTTGAATATACTTCACACTTGTTTTTAAAAATATCCCAAAATGGAAAAGAAAAATATCCCAAAACGAAAAATCATCTAGACCCATTTTATACAGCAATTGTAACCAAATTTTTTATGACTTGGTAAATGATTTATTCTACAGCTACACTAGACTATATTTCCTTAAAAAAAAGAATGAAGCACTGACAGTAGATAACCTGGATAATTCAAATTCCTTTTTTTTTTTTTTTGTTTTAGACAATAGTCTTTATCTTTTACACAAAGCACTACAAAATGGGGCAGTTCCCCAAAGAGTGACTTGGAGCTGGAAAATCCATTACTGTTAGTCGCTCAGTCATGTTCGACCCTTTGCAACCCCATGGACTATAGCCTGCCAGGCTCCTCTGTCCATGGGATTTCCCAGGCAAGAATACTGGAGTGAGTTGCCATTTCCTTCTCCATCAAATTCCCATTTTACTTTTCTCAGAATTGCTTGGATTCTTTTTCTAGTCTTTTCCTTTGCCTGCCTGAGCTATAACCTTTAAAGTTCTTAAGAGCAATAGGGCTATGTTGTCAGGTTCTCTAGATCAAAGATCATTAATAAGCTTTATTTGCAAAAGGAACTCCTATTGGGGAATTAAGAGAACAAGACTGGGAGGCAGAAGACCTGGTGCCTGATTCTGTTATTATGTCATCTTAATCCAAAACACTTTCCCTTTCTGACTTCCAGTTTCCTTATTTATGCAACCAGATGGTTTTTATACTAATCTCCAAATTTCCACCAAATTCTTAAAATCCTATGAATTCATTACAAATAGCATTGGTACTTATTTTTTTATTGAAGTATAGTTGATTTACAATATTGTGTTAGTTTCAGGTTTACAGCAGTGATTTGGTTACACAAATACACACACATACACACATATACACACACTTTTTTTTTCAATTCTTTTCCATTATAGGTTATCACAAAATGTTGAATACAGTTCCCTGTGCTATACAGTGGATCCTTGTTGTTTATCTATTTCATATATGACACTGTGTATCTGTTAACCCTAGACTCCTAATTCATCCCTCCCTCCCCCACCTTCCCCTTGGTAACTCTGTGAGTCTCTGTTTTATAAATAAGTTCATTTCGACTATTTTTTAGACTCCACATATAAGTGATAGCATATGATACTTGTCTTTCTCCCTCTGAGTTACTTCACTTACTATGATAATTTCTAGGTCCATCCATATTGCTGCAAATGGTGTTACTTCCTTATTTTTATGGCTGAGTAACATTCCATGGTATTTATATACCACATCTTTATCCATTCACATGTTGATGGACACTTACGATGCTTCCCTGTCTTGGCTATTGTAAGTGCTGCTATGAAACTTGGGGTGCATATATGCTTTTGAATTAAGAGTTTTTTCCAAATATATGGTCAGAAGTGAGATTACTAGATCATATGGTAACTCTATTTTTAGGTTTTTAAGAAACGTCAATGCAGTTTTCCATAATGGCTGCACCAATTTACATTTCCACCATCACTGTAGGAGGAGTCCCTTTCTCCACATCTTCTACAGTATTTATTATTTGTAGACTCTTTGATGGTGACCATTCTGAGTCATATGAGTTGGTACCTCATTGTAGTTTTTGATTTCCATTTCTCTAATGATTAGCAATGTTAAATATCTTTTCATGTGTCTATTGGCTGTCTGTATGTCTTCTTTGGAAAAGAGTCTGTTTTTGTTTTTTTCTTTTTTTGGTCATACCATGCAGCTTCATTCATTCATTCATTTCAGATGCTCAGTCGTGTCCAACTCTTTGCAACCCCATGAACTGCAGCACGCCAGGCCTCCCTGTCCATCACCAACTCCCAGAGTTTACCCAAACTCATGTCCATCGAGTCGGTGATGCCATCCAGCCATCTCATCCTCTGTCGTCCCCTTCTCCTCCTGCCCTCAAACCCTCCCAGCATCAGAATCTTTTCCAATGAGTCAACTCTTCACATGAGGTGGCCAAAGTATTGGAGTTTCAGCCCCAGCATCATTCCTTCCAATGAACACCCAGGACTGATCTCCTTTAGGATGGACTGGTTGGATCTCCTTGAAGTCCAAGGGACTCTCAAGAGTCTTCTCCAACACTCAGTTCAAAAGCATCAATTCTTTGGTGCTCAGCTTTCTTCACAGTCCAACTCTCACATCCGTACATGACCACTGGAAAAACCATAGCCTTGACTAGACGGACCTTTGTTGGCAAAGTAATGTCTCTGCTTTTAAATGTGCTATCTAGGTTGGTCGTAATTTTCCTTCCAAGGAGTAAGCGTCTTTTAATTTCATGGCTGCAGTCACCATCTGCAGTGATTTTGGAGCCCCCCAAAATAAAGTCTGACACTGTTTCCACTGTTTCCCCATCTATTTGCCATGAAGTGATGGGACCAGATGCCATGATCTTAGTTTTCTGAATGTTGAGCTTTAAGCCAACTTTTTCACTCTTCTCTTTCACTTTCATCAAGAGGCTTTGTAGTTCCTCTTCACTTTCTGCCATAAGGGTGGTGTCATCTGCATATCTGAGGTTATTGATATTTCTCCCAGCAATCTTGATTCCAGCTTGTGCTTCTTCCAGCCCAGCGTTTCTCATGATGTCCTCTGCATAGAAGTTAAATAAGCAGGGTGACAATAGACATTCTTGATGTACTCCTTTTCCTATTTGGAACCAGTCTGTTGTTCCATGTCCAGTTCTAACTGTTGCTTCCTGACCTGCATATAGGTTTCTCAAGAGGCAGGTCAGGTGGTCTGGTATTCCCATCTCTTAAAGAATTTCCCACAGTTTACTGTGATCCACACAGTCAAAGGCTTTGGCATAGTCAATAAAGCAGAAATAGGTGTTTTTCTGGAACTCTCTTGCTTTTTCGATGATCCAGCGGATGTTGGCAATTTGATCTCTGGTTCTTCTGCCTTTTCTAAAACCAGCTTGAACATCTGGAGGTTCACAGTTCATGTATTGCTGAAGCCTGACTTGGAAAATTTTGAGCATTACTAGCGTGTGAGATGAATGCAACTGTGCAGTAGTTTGAGCATTCTTTGGCATTGCCTTGCAGGATCTTAATTCTCCCATCAGAGATCAAACCCAGGCCCCTAGCAGTGGAAGCATGGAGTCCTAACACTGAACCACCAGGAAATACTCCCATTTTTTGATTGGGAGTATTTTTTGATATTAAGGTTTTTTGATATGAAGTTACATAAGCTCTTTGTATATTTTGGAAATTAATCCCTTGTCAGTCACATCATTTGCAGTTATTTTCTCCCAATCTGTAGGTCATCTTTCATTTTGTTAATGGTTTCCTTTGCTGTACAAAACTTTGTATGTTTGATCAGGCCCCACTTGTTTAGATATGTATTTCTTTAACTAGTTTCTTATTGGAAAAAGTAATATGTGTATATAATAGATTAAAGTGAACGTGAAGTTGCTCAGTCGTGTCCAACTCTTTGTGACCCCATGGACACCAGGCTCCTCTGTCCATGGGATTTTCTAGGCAAGGGTACTGGAGTGGGTTGCCATTTCCTTCTCCAGGGAGTCTTGATAGAGTAAAACTGGTCACAAATTCTTTGACATTCCTCCCTGTAAGAGATAGAGTCTATTTCCTCAGTCCTTGAATCTGGGCTGAGCCATGTAACTTTCTTTGACAGAAATAAGGCAGAAATGTTGTGTGAGTTCCTCTGAGTCTAGGCCTCAAGAGGCCTTGAAACTTCAGCTCTTGTTCTCCTTGAATGCAGGCATCGTGTCAATAGGCTGAGGCTGACCTGCTGGAGACAGACGGCATATATGACAGCCAGCATCCATGGCCAGACACCTAAGTGAGTCCATGACAGATTGTCCAGCTCTTGTCCAGTCACCAGACAACTGCAGCCCATGACCAAGAGAAGACCAGGAGAACTATCCGGTGAGCCCAGCCCTAACTGCTGATCCTTACACTTGTAACCAAAGAAAATAGTTGGTTAGCCACTAAGTTTTGAGGTGATTTATTACATATACCAATAGATAACTGGTAAAAAAAAATTCAGAACAAGCAAAAGTATGTCTTTCTTCCTCCTAAACACGAGTCTCATCTGCAAAGACAACAGTCCCCACAATGGGAGTATATTCCACACACTGCTCTGAATCTTGCTTGATTCCTTTAATATAATATGGAATTTATATCAGCCATACATAAATGGCCTTGGAGCATTCCATTACATGGATAATATAGCATAATTTATTTAATCAGTCTCTATCAGATAGACTTTTAGGCTGTTCTACTTGTTATTTACAAACATTGATATAATAATCATCTTTGCACATAGATAGTTATACATGCATATATACCTATATATATATATATGAAATAGGCATGGGAATTAAGGATGGTGCTCTCTCACTCAAATATGTGAAGTATCCACCCCAACAAACAAACTTCTATCCAACAGCTAGGACTAGTAAGGCTGTCTTATTGTCCAGTCAGTGCCAATGAGGGTGATCCCTACAAAATGCAATTTTGTATAGGCAGAATGGGGTAAGACAACTTGGGTGAGTGTTTCTTCACCCTTACAACCTCATTTACTTCCAGAGACCTTATCTCCAACCACAGTCATTTGGAGGTTAGAATTTCAACACATGACTGTTGAATGGGACACAGTGTAGTCCATAGCATGGCCTCATTAAAAGCTAAGAAAAAAAAAGTGTCATCTCAGAAAATGTCTTCACCTGCTTTCCCAACTCTTAGTGAAGTCTTAATTATGAAAATAATTAGCTATAAATAAACTCTTAAGTTTTCTTTTAATAGGGCAAAATAACTTGCAAATCACCTAACAATCCTTGAGTGCCTACTGTGTGCCAGGCACTGTTATAAAGACTTTACATGTATTAACTAAATTCATCTTCACACCATCTTATTAGGTAGATACTATTTCAGTTCCCATTTTGCAGATCAAGAAATGGAACCTGACCAATATTACACAGCTGGTAAGGGGTAAGGCTAGGATTCAAACGCAGATAATCTGGCTCTGAGCCTGTGTTCTTAATTATAACTCCACATAGCTTATACTTATTATAGTCATTTCCAATTTATTTATGTTGTAAATAAACATGGTTATACAAAATAATTGGAAAGTAATATGTATGAATTATACTTGTATAGCTTATTCATGTACAGTGCTTAGAAATATCATTCTAAATTAAAAGGAAAAATAAAAGCAATAGAAAATTATAGCCAACTCAAGGAAGTAATGCACAAATAAAACATCTCTCCTAAAATTTTGGGGAGTTCCAGCTATCTACTTATGTCATATATAATGGGAACAATGAAATATTGCAGTCTTGCCTTTATTAGTAGAATACTAAATTAGAATCCTCAATATACCCTCAGTTCACTTCAGTTCAGTTCAGTCGCTCAGTCATGTCTGACTCTTTGTGACCCCATAAATCGCAGCACCCCAGGCCTCCCTGTCCATCACCAACTCCTGGCGTTCACTCAAACTCATGTCCATCAAGGCGGTGATGCCATCCAGCCATCTCATCCTCTGTCATCCCCTTCTCCTCCTGCCCTCAATCCCTCCCACCATTAGGGTCTTTTCCAGTGAGTCAACTCTTCGCATGAAGTGGCCAAAGTATTGGAGTTTCAGCCTCAGCATCAGTCCTTCCAATGAACACGCAGGAATGATCTCCTTTAGGATGGACTGGTTGGATTTCCTTGCAGTCCAAGGGACTCTCAAGAGTCTTCCCCAACACCACAGTTCAAAAGCATCAATTCTTTGGCACTCAGCTTTCTTCACACCAACTCTCACATCCATACATGACCACTGGAAAAACCACAGCCTTGACTAGACAGACCTTTGTTGGCAACGTAATGTCTCTGCTTTTCAATATGCTATCTAGGTTCCAAGGAGTACGCGTCTTTTAATTTCACAGCTGCAGTCACCATTTGCAGTGATTTTGGAGCCCCCAAAAATAAAGTCTGACACTGTTTCCACTGTTTCCCCATCCATTTGCCATGAAGTGATGGGACCAGATGCCATGATCTTAGTTTTATGAATGTTGAGATTTGAGCCAGCTTTTTCACTCTCCTCTTTCACTTTCATCAAGAGGCTTTGTAGTTCCTCTTCACTTTCTGCCATAAGGGTGGTGTCATCTGCATATCTGAGGTTATTGATATTTCTCCCAGCAATCTTGATTCCAGCTTGTGTTTCTTCCAGCCCAGCGTTTCTCATGATGTCCTCTGCATAGAAGTTAAATAAGCAGGGTGACAATATAGAGCCTTGACGAACTCCTTTTCCTATTTGGAACCAGTCTGTTGTTCCATGTCCAGTTCTAACTGTTGCTTCCTGACCTGCATACAGGTTTCTCAAGAGGCAGGTCAGGTGGTCTGGTATTCCCATCTCTTAAAGAATTTCCCACAGTTTATTGTGATCCACACAGTCAAAGGCTTTGGCATAGTCAATAAAGCAGAAATAGATGTTTTTCTGGAACTCTTTTGCTTTTTCGATGATCCAGTGGATGTTGGCAATTTGATCTCTGGTTCCTCTGCCTTTTCTAAAACCAGCTTGAACATCTGGAAGTTCACGGTTCATGTACTGCTAAAGCCTGGCTTGGAGAATTTGGGGCATTACTTTACTAGCGTGTGAGATGAGTGCAATTGTGTGGTAGTTAGAGCATTCTTTGGCATTGCCTTTCTTTGGGATTGGAATGAAAACTGACCTTTTCCAGTCCTGTGGCCACTGCTGAGTTTTCCACATTTGCTGGCATATTGAGTGCAGCACTTTCACAGCATCATCTTCCAGGATTTGAAATAGCTCAACTGGAATTCCATCACCTCCACTAGCTTTGTTTGTAGTAATGCTTTCTAAGGCCCACTTGACTTCACTTTCCAGGATGTCTGGCTCTAGGTGAGTGATCACACCACTGTGATTGTCTGGGTCATGAAGATCTTTTTTGTATAGTTCTCCTGTGTATTCTTGCCACTTCTTCTTAATATCTTCTGCTTCTGTTAGGTCCATACCATTTCTGTCCTTTATCGAGCCCATCTTTGCATGAAATGTTCCCTTGGTATCTCTAATTTTCTTGAAGAGATCTCTCATCTTTCCCATTCTGTTGTTTTCCTCTATTTCTTTGCATTGATCACTGAGGAAGGTTTTCTTATCTCTCCTTGCTATTCTTTGGAACTCTGCATTCAGATGCTTATATCTTTCCTTTTCTCCTTTGCCTCTTGCGTCTCTCCTTTTCACAGCTATTTGTAAGCCCTCCTCAGACAGTCATTTTGCTTTTTTGCATTTCTTTTCCATGGGGATGGTCTTGATCCTGTCTCCTGTACAGTGTCACAAACCTCCGTCCATAGTTCATCAGGCACTCTATCAGATTTAGCCCCTTAAATCTATTTCTCACTTCCACTGTATAATCATAAGGGATTTGATTTAGGTCATATCTGAATGGTCTAGTGGTTTTCCCCACTTTCTTTAAGTCTGAATCTGGCAATAAGGAGTTCATGATCTGAGCCACAGTCAGCTCCTGGTCTTATTTTTGCTGACTGTATAGAGCTCTATCTTTGGCTGCAAAGAATATAATCAATCTGATTTCGGTGTTGACCATCTGGTGATGTCCATGTGTAGAGTCTTCTTTTGTGTTGTTGGAAGAGAGTGTTTGTTATGACCAGTGCATCACACACACAAATATATATATATATATACACCCTAACAACATATACCCTAACAACACTTAAATAATTTTGGTAAATATCAAGTATAATTCGGAGAAGGCAATGGCACCCCACTCCAGTACTCTTGCCTGGAGAATCCCATGGATGGAGGAGCCTGGTAGGCTGCAGTCCATGGGGTCGCTAAGACTTGGACACGACTGAGCGACTTCACTTTCACTTTTCACTTTCATGCATTGGAGAAGGAAATGGCTACCCACTCCAGTGTTCTTGCCTGGAGAATCCCAGGGACTGGGCAGCCTGGTGGGCTGCCATCTATGGGGTTGCACAGAATCGGACATGACTGAAGTGACTTAGCAGTAGCATCAAGTATAATTGGAAACAGAAGACCATCCCCAACTAGCATGACCAACTTTTCCCAGTCTGTTTGGGCCTGTCCTTGCGTTATCTTCTCCTGCATTGAAGGCAGATTCTTGACTGCTTGGCAAACTCAGAAGCCCCTGAATTCTCTTCTAGTCCAGAAAATTTGTATCTCCTCTAGAACCAGATACAACTGTACTCATCAAAACATGTTTTTGTTTTTCCATGTCTTTGGGTTTTGGTGCTCAAAAGCTAAATACTTAATATTTTCTTTCTTACGGTTTCCTTTTTCTAAGGCAGTGGATAATGTCCTAGTCTGAACTGAAGAGATGGATGGGATTAAAAAAAAAAAAGATTACATCGTTTAGAGTCCAAAAAATATTAGCAGGAAGCAAAATTCTCTGCTATCAAATTCCCAAGTTCATCCACAGGGACATTTATCCCAGCTCTGGGAATCAGCCTGGCTTGGGGAAGGTCCCATTTACCTTCATTAGCTTCTCTCTGGTTTCTGCTCCTCTCTCCTCTCCAAGGCTAAGAAAATTTATACAATTTGGCCAGCTGCGAGTCTTTATCTGTTGTTTCGAAATCAATTGTTAATGATGCAATCTTCGGTGTTTGACAAACAGCTCAGTTTCTTTCTAAAAACCTTTATTCCTTTTTGCTATCAACTTCAAAATGTCTGGTTTAAAACTCAAAACTAAGCAGACACTTTTTCCCTCTGAATTTCTGCTATAACAAATAATAATAGCTAACATAGGCTAGGCTAGTCTAGATTAAGTCGCTTCAGTTATGTTCAACTCTTTGTGACCCTATGGACCATAGCCCGCCAGGCTCCTCTGTCCATGGGGTTCTCCAGGCAAGAATACTGGAGTGGGTTGCCAGGCCCTCCTCCAGGGGATCTTCTCAACCCAGGGATCGAACCTGCATCTCTTGTCTCCTGCATTGGCAGGTGGGTTCTTTACCACTAGCACCACCTGGGAAGCCCAATAGCTAATATGCAATATATTTAATAATAGTGGTACTACCCCCATGGGGTTTAGCTGTTACCAAAATGAAAGAGAATTAAACACATACATTGTCTAACATGAGATGGTACTCTGCAAGTGTTTGCTAGCCAAGCACTGTTGTAAGCACTTGACATGTATTCTCACAGCAACTTCAAGAGGTAGGTACTATTATTAATCTCTTGTTACAAATGAAGACACTAAATAACAGTAAGGTTACACAGTCACATTACTAGTAAGCGGCAGAACTGGATTTCAAGCAGTCAGGCTTCAGATCCATTCTCTAAGCTACACTACTTCTGCCTCTGAGAGGAAATTGAGGAATTATACGAAATTTCAAGGAATAAATCAAAGGTTAGCATTTCAGAATATTATGGCAACACACTACTTTGAAATGCCTAAGAAAAGTAAGATGGAATGATGGATGGATCAAGGATGAATGACTGGATCAATTACATGATAGAGCAAGTATACTAAAATGTTACTGGTAAGATGATGAGTATACAGGTGTCTATTGCAACAGTCTTTCAACTTTTCTGTATGTTTGAAATTTTCCATGACAAAATATTAAACATTCCCCCCCCAAATATAACTGCAGCATATTTGTATCCTAAGAACAGCAGCTCAGGTGTTTCTTTTTTTTTTTTTTTTAATTTTTACTCTGTCTAGCACCCCATTACATATGACAGCATATATTTTATTGCTAAATTACATAGAATTAGCAAAGTGATTCTGAAATAAGAGTGAGTACAGCAGACTAGCATGAAGACCTCATGAAAGAAGTCTAAAAGTGTCCCTGGGACATTCCTGGTGGTCTAGTGATTAAGAATCTGCCTTGCAGTGCAGGGAATGCGGGTTCGATCCCCGATTGTGGAACTAAGATTCCACCTGCCACAGAGAAACCAAGCCTGTGCACCTCAAATACATAGAGTACATAAGCTTCAATGAAAGATCTGCATGACATAATGATGATCCTGAGTGCTGCAACTAAGACCCGACACAGCCAAATAAATAAATAAATAATTTAAAAACTGCCCCTAAGGAATGTCACTGTGAATCCCATTTCTACCGATTGTGACAAGTAGAGAAGAAAGACTAAATTACTATGTTTAGCACAGAGAATTAACCAGGAGAAAGCCCCTGTGATGACAATCAGTAAATCAACATCTTTTAAGGAGGGAAGTTAGAAGCTGAATGCAAATTATTTGCAAATATTCAGGTTGTATCTTTGGGTTATTAGTATTAATAATGAGAAAAGCTAACATTTGTTGCATGCTTACTGTATGAAGAAGTGAAGTGAAGTCGCTCAGTCGAGTCCGACTCTTTGCAACCCCGTGGACTATAGCCCACCAGATTCCTCTGTCCATGGGATTCTCTGGGCAAGAATACTGGAGTGGGTTACCATTTCCTTCTCCTGGGGATCTTCCCGACCCAGGGATCAAATCTGGGTCTCCCGCATTGGAGGCAAATACTTTAACCTCTGAGCCACCAGGGAAGCCTGTATACCAAGGACTATTCTAACCACTTTACATGTATTAACTTATTTAATCCTCTCATCAACTGTATGAAGGTAGGTACTATTATTGTCCCCGATTCACAAATAAGGTAACTAAGACAGAGAGTTTAACCTGCACAAGGTAACACAGCTGAAAAGTAATGCAGCTGGAATTTGAAATCTGGCAATCTCCTTTCCACACATGTGCTCTTAACCACTCACTCCCTTATACTGTTAGGGTTTTAAGTAGCTAATTCATAACTCTTCTCTTCCCTATCCACCTAGATTTAGAAATAGTTAAGAAGTAGACACAGGTATCAGAGTTAAGTATTAGCTTTATTTCTAATGAAAGCTACATTAAATGATGTGCAACTAGGGCCTTCCCTGTTGGTCCAATGATTAGGAATCTGCCTTGCAATGCAGGGGACACCGGTTCAGTCCTTGGTGTAGGAAGATCCCGCATGCTGTGGGGCAACTAAGTCTGTGCACCCCAACTACTGAGCCTATGCACTGCAACAGCTGAAGCCCACGTGCCTAGAACCTGTGCTCTGCAACAAGCAAAGCCACTGCAATGAGAAACCCATGTACCTCAATGAAGAGTAGCTCCCACTCTCTGCAACTAGAGAAAGCCCTCGCACAGCAACAAAGACCCACCACAGCCAATAAATAAATAAATAATCTTTTTTAAAAAAATTATACGCAACCAGGTGAACTTGCTTATAGTTTAGGAACTAGTCAGACTTACCTACCCAATCATAAACAGATGCAGACCTCAACCACAAGTACAGCACATGTTCTGCTAAGGTCATGGCATGGAAGACACTGAAAGCCAGAAGGCAATGGCAACCCACTCCAGTACTCTTGCCTGGAAAATCCCATGGATGGAGGAGCCTGGAAGGCTGCAGTCCATGGGGTCACTAAGAGTCGGACACGACTGAGCGACTTCACTTTCACTTTTCCCTTTCATGCATTGGAGAAGGAAATGGCAACCCACTCCAGTGTTCTTGCCTGGAGAATCCCAGGGATGGGGGAGCCTGGTGGGCTGCCGTCTATGGGGTCGCACAGAGTCGAACACGACTGAAGTGACTTAGCAGTAGCAGTGAGCAGTCAAGTCCAAAATGTGCAGGAATGGCTGGTCCACAAATGCCTGGTCCTTTTTTCTAAACTCACCATTTAGATGTCATCCTCCTCCCTCACGAGAGGAATTATAGAGAAAGGCTCACATGTCCTCTAGCAAAATTCCTTCACATGGAAACACACTGAGTTAGGAAATAAGTATTTTTCTCACCTAGCACTTCTCAGTTATTAAATTCAGCAATATACAAAGGGGAAAAACACACACACACACAAGTAATGCAGAGGCATCCCAGAAAGTGTACGTAATATTTGAATTTGGAATGCTTTAAGAGAGCCAATGGCACCCCACTCCAGTACACTTGCCTGGAAAATCCCATGGATGGAGGAGCCTGGTAGGCTGCAGTCCATGGGGTCGCTGAGACTCGGACACGACTGAGCGACTTCACTTTCACTTTTCACTTTCATGCATTGGAGAAGGAAATGGCAACCCACTCCAGTGTTCTTGCCTGGAGAATCCCAGGGACGGGGGAGCTTGGTGGGCTGCTGTGTCTGGGGTCGCACAGAGTCGGACACGACTGAAGCGATTTAGCAGCAGCAGCAGCAGCAAGAGAGTCTAGAAGGATAGAAACCTAAGAGGAAAAACTCGTCCCAAAGCACTCTCTAATTGAGATAATCTGCTTGAAGCATGAAACACATTTCCTGGCAGGTACTATGTAGTCAATTTATCTTCTTAGCTCCTATCCTTATTATTATTATTGTGCTTACCGTTCTGTGCTCAATCACAATTCACTTTCTGTGTGAAAACACAGGATAAAACCTTTTAAATGGATTTCTGGCCAAGTCTTGTCCAGAGGACAGAAACATTTTATAGCACTGTGTATTTTGCAAAGCACTTTAACATATATTATCTCATTTGATTCCAAGAACAGCTCTGGTAAGGCAGATAGTATAGTGGAAATTGCATTTTGTGCAGAAACTAGATTTTAAAGTAACATGTAAGGTAAAAACAAAATCAAATATAATAAAAATAAGTCACAAAATCCCTTAAATTCGCCCTTACAATATACAAGCATATCATCACTTTCTGGATCTAATTATCAGCATTTCCACTGTTGGAACAGGTTGATACCTCTTTGGTTGAACTCTAGATGAAAGAGTTGTTTTGCATTTAGGGTCCATGCTGTACAAAAATATAAGGACAATATATTTAACCATCAAGATATACGATTTTCTGAAGCAAGATGCTTACATTGTAAAATGCATAAGTGAATAGAGACTAACCAGAACTAGCAACTTCATGCCATCCTTGCTTCATTTCCCTCTGTCCCATGCCCACTGAATGGAATTCATGACAACTTCACATTTAAATGGTTTTCCATTCTCTCTTTTGTCTTTTTTCTCTCTCTCTCATACTTTTAAAAATGGTTCATTTATTTACTTATTTATTTTTGGCTGTGGCGGGTCTTCACCACTGTGTGGGCTTTCTCTAGTTGCACCGACGGGAACTACTCAGTGTAGTTGTAGTGTACCTTCTTCTCATTGAGGTGACTTCTCTTGTTGCAGAACCTGGGCTTTAGGGAGCACGGGCTTTAGTAGTTTCGGCTTGTGGGTTTCAGCAGTTGCAGCTCCCAGGCTCTAGGGCACAAGCTCAATAGTTGGGGCACATGTCTGCTGCATAGTCTGCTGCATGTAGACTCTTCCCAGACCAGGGATCGAACCCATGTCTCCTGCACTGGCAGGTGGATTCTTTACCACTGAGCCACCAGGGAAGACACTTTCATAAAAAGTAATGTTGGGTTTAATTCAAGCTAAATAGACGCAGACCGTCCCCAGTAGAGTATCATAATTTGAGGTTTACAGCTTCAAATAACTTAGCTGGCTTCAAGTAACTTAGCCAAAATCATCAGGCTGCAAAACCCTATCAGCTGACTTCTGTCCCAACTTTCTTTAACTGTACAACATCACATCCTCCCATTAACCAGATAATATAACAGGTAGTCTTTATAAGCTCAAAATTAGGCATTTCCCCAATCAGATACAATGCAGACAATGAGTAACTTCTTTTAGTATAATTGTAGTGTAGATCTAGAAAAATGTTAAAATTAGTCCACCTAGACCCAGAGATCAGCAAAGACATAAGGCACATGTCCTTGTTCTTGTGAAAGTGCTATCATGTCTTTAATGACTATTGTCAAGACCTCTCATCCACAAGACTGAAAAATACTCTGAAAGTGAAAAAGTGATTTACCAAGTGGCACTACAGAGTAAATTGTTTCACATTTGTTAGGTTGTGAGAACACAAAAATGATACCTAGTTCAAACAGATGGAAGGGACAGTGGCATCATCAATATCATTTTAAAATACGAAATGTGACAAGTATGGTTATATAATATTAGAGGGAAACAAAAGGTAGCTTCATGAAAATATGACTGCTATTAAATCAGCAAAAACTGTAAAGTAATAATAGCCACCATTATTGAGCACTCCAAATGCATTATCATAGTAAATCTTCATATTGTGGTCCCATTCCCATTTCATAGATAAAAAAATTGAGATTCAGAGAACCCAAATGCCTTTGATCAAAATCACATTTTGGAAATGACAGGCCCAGAATTTGATTGACCGTAGGAAACAGATCCAAAAATCCATGCTCTTTCTAGACAATCATTCTGCATCTCAAACCCTTCCCAGAAAGGGAATCAATTTTGAAAATACAGTACAGCTATCTCTTACACAGTAAGTTTTTAGCTCTTATAATTTAATAAAGTTTTTTTTCTCACACTTCATCTCATTTATAAAAGGATATTTAAAGCAACAGATAAATGAATGTAACCCATTAAGACTTCCCTGGTGGTCCAATGGTTAAGACTCCGCACTCCACACAAGGGGCATTTCCTTAGTCAGGAAATCAAGATCCTGCATATAGTGAGGAGTGGAAAAAAATATTTTTTTAAGTAACCCACTACATATGTGTGTACGTATACGTATACACACATATGTAGTGGGTTACTTTATTTTGTATATATATATATATGTATACATACATTTTATACATATATATATATTTTTTTTCTGTACTAGAACGATGGCTCCCAACATACCTCAGTCGGTAAAGCATCTGCCTGCAATGCAGGAGACTTGGATTCAATTCCTGGGTTGGGAAGTTTCCCTGGAGAAGGAAATGGCAACCCACTCCAGTATTCTTGCCCGGAGAATCCCATGGATAGAGGACCCTGGCAGGCTACAGTTCATGGGATCGCAAGAGTCAGACATGACTTAGCACTATCTTTCTTTCTTTTCCCAAAGTAAAGAGCAGATTTGTTCAGTTTCCTGTGGGGCTTCCTCACTTTATTCATGTGACCCCCATGGGTGGTGGTGGTAGAGGTGGGTGATCCAGTCTCCTCCCCTGAACTATCATATACACTACCAATATCAGAGTGAAGGAGTCATCAAACTACTGGAGATTTGAACAGCAGATATCTTGATATAACAGATACCTTAAATCAAGACAAAAGTGAAACTAAGGTTTAAAAAAAAAATCTCTAAATTTTTAAACAGTTACTCAAAAAGATCTGTTGCCTGAATCGTTAAAATGATAGTTATAATACTAAATTCCTCTCTTCTCTTTCAGCTACATTTTCAATAGTGGTCTTTACAGAGAAAGACAATTACTGAATGATAGCACTTATATGTGGAATCTAAAAAATACAACAAACTAGCGAATATAATAAAACAGAAACAGACTCACAGATATAGAGAAAAAATTAGTGGTTACCAGTGGGGAGAGAGAAGGGAGGAGGCAATATAGGATTAGAGAATTAAGTACAAACTATTATGTATAAAATACACTACAAAGATATATTGTATAACACAGGGAACATAGCCAATATTCTATAATAAAAAAATTGTGGTCTTTATGTGGGCAAATATAGAGTCCATCAGATACTTCCAAGTTCAATGTCAGGCCTAGGACTAAGAATTACTCTTGTCTTTTAATCCAATCTATTAACTCTTGTACTCGATTCCCTCCAGCAGCAAGAGCAACTTTATCATAAAGTCATAATTCTTGATGTATGTGGAAAGGTGATGCTGTTGAAGTACCATCAATAAAGCAGATGTTTCACAGTGGTTGTGATTAATTTGTGCTGATCTTGATACCACCTTGTTCTTGTAACCAACATTTACATTTGCAAGATGGTAGAATTTGAGAGATGGCTTACTGGTATAATCTGTAACAATGGCAAAGAAAGAAGTTAACTGAGCTATATAAAGGCTAAATCAGTAAATCAAGTATACATCAGTAACTAAAAAAAAAAAAAAACCCTAAATCAATAGGGACTACACAAACTAGATATAAGTTTGCAAAAAAAAAAAAAAATCCATTAAGTGTATAACACTAAAGAACATAGTATCTTGATCTCAATTGGAAGGCAATGGCCAAATAACCTAAGATTTTCTTTCTTCTTCTCTATATTAAATAGTAGAATCTGTATGAATTCTACATATAGGGAAGCCATCTAAGTTCCTAGTTTCATATGGTGAATGGGTTGGATAACTGACAGTTAAGAGATTAATATTTATGCCAATGTTCACAGCAACGAAAGAGAAATTAAATAATTTAACTTTTTAAAACTAGGTTTTTTTCTGGTTTAAAAACAAACAAACAAAAAACCCCACGAGATCCTAACAACCATCCAACAAAACTTTTACTACCAGTATAGTCTGAACTCAACCCTGGGGGAGGTGGCAAACAAAGTGAGCTCTCAAAATAGATCTCAGAACAGACCCCATACAGGCCTGGAACATGTATACTCAATACAGAACACCTTCTCAAAGCTTTAGCTGTTGCTCAGTTTTCTCCACAAACACAGAGGTCAAACCATGGTGAATTCTTTGGGCTTCAAGATAGAGAAACCCAACACATGACAATATAACATCTTCAGTATTGACAACTAAGCAAATGACTCTCAAATTCTCTAAGGAAATAAAAGGTCTATAAAAGAAAAGCACTCTAAAAAATAAAGCTGTCTCTATGTGCAATGGATATTTCGTGAGGTAGTGAATGCTCTTCTACTGGAAGAACTGAAGCAGAGGGACTGAAAATCCCAAGGTACTCTAATGGAGCTTTCTTCCTTAGGAGGGAGGTGGAACTGTCTGTAGGTATATTTTAGGCTAGGCCAAGAAGTTTTCAACTAATTTCACAATGGCAGAAAAAATATTGCATAAAATCCAATTATTTTATGAACATTGACATGTTATACTTTTTAGATCTCTAATAAGCACTCTTTAAAATTCCTTTAACATGGTATTTATAAAAGCATTTATTATAGGAAAAAAAGGGGGGGGGGGAGGGAGACTGAAGGAAACGAATGGGAAGAAAACCGCCCCCAATCTCGAAAAAACCTCATTCGATCAATTAACAGCCTTCAAGGTTCCTCATCCCCATTCCCATGGTCCTAGTTTGTCTTTTATTAGACAAATACTTTTGATCGTTCCCTTTGTGCTCAGCAATATTAGATAGTAACGAGATCACAGGGCAACGTAGGCAACGATTCATTAGTTGGCACCGTGAACTCCAAGAAGGCGCAACTGACCTGAGCTGGGAGGCTCAAGAAGGCTTCCCGGAGGAGGCAGTGCCTCCCAGGTGGCGCTTGAAAGCAAACAGAAAAGTTAAGGTTTGGGGTTGCTAGCCCGCTGCGTTCCTCTGCATGCGCCCCTTGCAGATAAGTGTAACTGGCAAAAATGTGTTCTTGATCTTTTGGAGAAAACAGTCTCGCTCACCATCTGCAGAGAAGAGAGAGTGGAGGGCGAAAGAGAACTCCCCTCTTCGATAAGGCGTGCACTTCAGCTCCTGTGCAGGATCTCGCGAAGGAGCATCCCAAACGTCCAGTCCGCTGAAGCGGGAGCAGAGGGGCGCGGATGGCGGAGAAGAGACCTCTTGCCACGCGTTGGCGGCCGGACAAACAGGCCCAGGTCGAGGGGCACTCCAGTCCCAAGATCCTGGCCTTGTTGCCCGACTTCTCACGATCCTCCTTACGACTCCTAGGATTGCGCCCTAACTTGTACCTAGTACCTAGTACCCCGGGTTCCCTGGAGATCCTGGGCTCGGGCGTTACGGCAGTCCGGGTGCACACCGCGGAGATTTGTCCTCGTCACGAGCTTCCCAGGCGCGGGCCAGTGGGGCGCCGCAGGAGCGGGTGTCTTTTTAAGGATGGGTTTCCTCCCTAATCAATTCAAATTCTCCTCTCCCCCCAACCCCCGCCCTCTCCCCTCCAGTCCAGGGGAGCTGGAGTCCCTCAGGCCAAGCCCTAGTGGCTGGCGCCAAAGTGGACCCGGCGTGGGAGGGGCTGGGGACACCGGTGGGGACCAACTCGTGGGGACCTGAGCGATATGGCTGGACCTCTGACCTCTGAGCTTCGGGCCTGGAGTTTCCGCCTTCGTCCTTCCCTTCCCAAATCACGAGGCCGGGAGATCGAGGCGTAGGTGGCCGAAGAACCGCCTGGCTCTGGGCGAGAGGCGCGGCGCGGCGCGGATGGGTCTGGGCGTAGCGGGCCTCCGGGGCCGCGCGGGGTGGCACTGGGTCTAGGTCTCGGCCTTTGCAGAACTGAGTTCAGCTCGGCCCAGTGTTTCTCTGCGTTTGTCTTTTTTTCTTTCTCTCTGCCCGCTCCCTGCACCCCCAGTCTTTCCAGTCTTCTTTGTGCCACTGTTCGCTTTTTTCCTTTCCTCAAGTGGGGCGTCTTTCCAGGATAGAGAACAATTTTTCCTCCGCTGAGCATTTCTAAGGCTTATCCTTGGGCTGCCCAGTGACCTTGGGAAAGTCACAGAACTTTCAGGGCCTGTGTGGAAAGAAGAGAGGGTGTTCTTTAGGGCTGTTTTTCTGAAGATGCCCCTGAAATTTAGACCCAGAGGACTCAGACAAGAGAATGAACACCTCCCCATCTCAACTGACAGGACCGAGCTGTGTGCTTTAAGCACAAAATAATCTGAAGAAGGAGGAAGGGAGGTGACTAATTTCCTTCTTATTTTGAAAAATTCGGATATAAGACACCCTCTCAAGAAAAAAAAATAAGATAATGCTTTCTACGACTCCTCCGCTGATTTTGCAACATTTTTTTTTTTTTACAAATTTTGTTCTGCATACCCGCCTTTCTTGGCTGGTGTTGCCCTCGGGGAGCAAAGAATGGCTAGTACATTCCTAAGAGGGCAAGGGGAGGGGGTGGTGATGATTAAGAGAGAGAAGTTGGCTCTGGGTGTATCTCTGCCAACTGTCGGAGGCAGGCAAAGGGAGGGTGGTCTTTCACGTGGGTCTGAGATCTGGTTACCTTTAATTCGCCCTGAGGCTGCGCGTTGCGTTAATGGGCGTCTGTCAGCGGAGGGCTCAGGTTTCCCCACTTGCCTCGGACAGTGAAGCAAAGGGGCAAAGAGAAAAGTAGACGACTCAACAGAAAGAAATAGGCCAGGCCTCTAGAGCTGGGACTGCGGACTGAGAGCAGGTGGGCATCCCGGCCTTGTCCTCAAGCCCAGGGCGGGGTCGAAGGACTCTAGACCAGGACGAGACCCCTCCTTTGAAAAGCCCATTCTGACTAGCCTCTCTTTTGCTCCATCCTTTCAGACAGCGGGTGGGGGGGCGGGGGGAGGGGGGAGGGCTGAACTGCTCATCTTTTACATCTAAAATCTAGTGGTGCAAAACCCAGCCCAACACTGCAGGTGTTTGTAACAGAGTTGTTCGTCTTTCTGTCGGTTGGTGGTTTAGTCGCTAAGTGGTGTCGGAACCCTTCCTATGCTCATGGGATTTCCCAGGTAATAATACTGGAGTGGGTAGCCATTTCCTTCTCCAGGGGATCTTCCTGACCCAGGGATGGAACCCAGGTCTCCTATATTGCAGGCGAATTCTTTATTGACTTTATGGAGCCACCAGGGAAGTCCGTTTGTCTTTCTAGAAGCCACTAACAAACCACCTTACATCCCCTTAGGTCTTTACAGTTCACAAAACACCACCCCTCCGCCCCCCACTGACACCAACTCACCTAGTCCTGCAAGCCCAAGCTAAAAGTATCATTCTCTCTCTCGTTGTAGAGACAAGGGAATGGACAGACTCAAAGAAACCAAGCAGTTTGTCCAAGGTCACAGTCAGTAAATACCTATGTCCCGATTGGGATGTTCTCTTCCCTCTGGAAGACCTCTCTCTTTCCACTGCTTCCTATCATTCCCTCCCATGAAATAGACACACACACACACACTCCACCCGGGCACTCTGAGACCTTCCAACCTCCCATCCACCTCTCAGAGAGGAGTTTATTCACTAATGATGCTGCAACTTGCCACCATCACGGACACGAGTGCAGTCTGATAGACATGGCTCTGGAACTAGCTTTCTTTCAGATCATAGTCTCTTCAGGACAGTTCTTCAAGGAACCTGCGTTAAAACATGCATGCGCGCGCGCACACACACACACACATACACACACACACCAGCCTTTCATGGTCCTTTCACTGCCAAGACTCTTTCTATAAACCGTATAAAATAAATAACCTCAAATATAACTCTTAATTGCTTCCAAGTCTATGTTTCCTCATCACTAAACTTTATTGCTTCCCAATCTTTAGGGCCAATTCCCCTCGGGACTCTGTCCCTTCCAAGAGACTGATCGAGAAAAACAGCTTTTCTGAGATTCGACCTGGGTGTCCCAGGCCGGGAGGATGAAAAGGGTTAGAGGGTCAGGGTGCTCGGAGCCTGGAAGGGAAGGTCTCTCAGGTTTGGGTCTGGGACCCTCGGAGACAAAACTGGGAAGTTTTGCATCTGCTCATCGCCCCCTACAGGCCACGTCCGCCATCGCAGCAAGAGCCCTGAAAAGAGCGTGCATATATTGTAGCCTTGCTTCGCTTTTCCCTGGACCTCCGAATTCACCCTCCATTCCCGGAGCAGTGACTAAGTACCGGGACCCCCTCAGGGACTCCATCCAGGGGATGTTCTAAGGGCCACAGCCCTCGGAACTGGATGGACTTTTTAGAAATAAGTGCCAGAGGAAGTGGAAACCAGTTTAAATTGGTGTGTAGCCGAAAGCTAAAATCCGCCCCCCGCCCAAAAAAAATCCGCTTCCTCTTTTTATTACAAATAAATCTGCCTAAGTGAAATAAAAAGCTGATATCAGTCGTGTTGCCTTTAAATCTCAGTGTAAAGGGGATTTTCAGTGCCTTTCGACGCCGGTGGTCGCGTTCGCTCATATAAAATATGGGTTTCAGGCCCTCCCTTGAAGCCCAAGTGCTTGTGTTCATTATATATGATATTTGCATTTTCTTCTGCTGCTCTAAGGCTTCGTGGTCTAACAAGCTTAAACCAAAAAGAGCTTTTCGGGGGGAATGGCCAGGCCTATATCCCTGAGTCGCTGGTCGGTTTGAGGTCTGGGGCTAAGAGTCTCCTACCCACCCCAAAATAAAGAAAACGGTCATCTTTAAGCTCTAGTTCAAGGCTAGGAAGTGTCTGGAAGGAAAGTTGCCGGCGGATGTCTCCTCTACACTCCATCGCCGAATATATCAGGGGGGAAAAATGCTCCGCGGATCTCAAGCGGCGGCTTGTGGCCGAGTGTCACGCCGCGGGCGCAGGCTCGGCCGGTATTGCTGCTATGCGCGGAAATATGAGCGAGTAATTTTATAAGTAACAAAGGATCAGGGATGGAATGAGGCCCCTGTTATCCAATGTCATTTAGAAGCCTTGGATCAGCAGCTTCTTGAGGCTAAAAGTGAATTCAAGAAGCCCGGCCTTTCCCTTTTCCCAGGGGTGTAAGCTAAATTTAGAAATAACCTCTATGTGTTTGCACAAATCATGTACCATTTGCTGTTTGTGTAAAAACCGATTAGCCAGACACAACTGTGAAACAACTTGTTACTTTTATAGCTGCAACACACAAACAAATTTAGATCCGTTTAGTTTTCCTTGTAAAAAGAGATTAGAAGGGACCCGCCCGTAGACTGTGTGGTCCATAATCTCTTCTTCGTGAAGGTTACTGTAGCTCCTCTCGGTGGCGGTTGATTATCAAGTTCTTGTTTATCAAGTTAAACGATCTCACCCCCGGCAGCTTGTTTTATTTTAGGACTCTGATCCAGAAGGAATGTTTACTCAGGACACAATAATGTTTACTGTTTACCAGGAAGACAAATTCGGTATTTGCGAGGAAGTGTCTTTTAAAGTGACGCCCTAGCCCACGCCGACAGCAGAGAAATAAGGCTCGGATCAGCAGCCGGGAGCCATCTCCGCGACGAGGGAGGCGAGGTGGACGTCAGCGCCGGGGACTGACGGTGTTTTGCAAACAGCACCCGCATAGGGCCGAGCTGACAGTACTGCTACCCGCTCCAGTTTTAAAAAGCAATTTCGCATACGTAATTGCAACAGCTAAATTAATTACGAAATAATTAGAATTGATGTCATTTGAGGATGTGTTGGTGGTGATGGGAACTGACTTTCCGCATCTAGATGTTTCATTTCTACGTTAATACTTATGGTTGCAACAGCTGAAATGCACATTAAAAATAATCCACAAGGACATTTCTCCATTCCTGCTTTGTGATCTCCCATTTCATACCAAACTAGCCTAAGGTACTTTTTTAAAGTTTAAGAAACGGGGTGAGGTGTATCTGTTTTAAGAGGATATTAAAGGTTTATTTCTTGGCCTTTGGAAAAGCTGTGGGTTGGTAAGAAAACAAACATTTACAGGAACCCTTCAGATATCGAAATTATGTTGTGGATTGATTATTGCCATAGAAAAGAGGCATCTTATTTGAAAATATTATGAAAAAACAACAACTATGTATCATCTATGAAGTTCATATAGGTAATACAATTTCACTACAAAATTTAAAATGCTATTACATATGTTTAAAAAGTTAACTGGGTTTATTACCACTTCCACTTAGGGTATGAAAATAGTTTGGAAAAAATCAAGGCTTTAAATGCTAAGATGAGGGAAATGTTTGGAATTAACATTCTTTTGAAAGGTTAATTGAAATGATTAAGAACTCTCATTTGGAAAGTTTCCATTGTGAAAGATTAAGTCTGATGTTTAAAAATAATTAAAATTGTGCTGAAGTTTAGAATTAGGTTGGTTTTTTAAATGGCAGCTTACTTTATCTTCAGAAATATCTAGTCATTTAGATGTAATGTATTGATAGGAAGAAAATCACCACCTACACACCCATGTTATGTGAAAACTAAAAGAAAATATTAGTACAATTTAAATTAGGCATATTTTTCCAATTAAATTTTTCTTACACTCAAATTATGAATTAGCAAAGTTTGAAAAGGTCATTCCTTGAAACTCATCTGGGAAGAATAAAATGCAAATATTATTTTAAAATCTTGTCATTTACCTCAGACACCTAAATGAAACATTAAGCTGAGCCTTTAAAAATTTTATTTACAAAGTTGTGTACAACACGATGGAATAACATTTAGAATACCATATATATTCATTATATATAAACAGACTTTTATATAGAATGACTTTCGTCTTCTGAAAATTTTATATTTAAAATCTCCCAACGTCTCTATACATTTTTTCTCACATAAAACTGCGGAGAGTGAACCTTCAGAAAAAATGAAAGTTCAGAGCTCTAAATCTACTGAATTTTTTTTTCTTAAAAAAATAAAAACCCCAAAAGGAAAGTCAATAATTTTTATACAAATATGTACAAAGAATTTCCCTCTCATCCCCCAGGTACTGAGAGCAGGCGCCGTCCGGGTACAGTTTTGGAAAAATCGGTTTTCGGTTTTACCTGTACGGAAAGATATTCCCCGCGGGCGCGCAGTGAGAGTTTGCTCCGCCAGCCTAGGTGTGCAGGACTGGGTGGAGGCCGCCGAAGGTCGGTGTTGAGGGGTCGAGGGGGAGGAAATGGAAGAGAGGCAGAGTCCAGGATTGGGCAGGGGGGCCAGGAGCGGGGCGGGGCGCGCAGCTTGCAAATTGCAGCCGACAATCCAGGCCGCTGCCAGGCCCCGCATCCCGGCCACCAGCGCGTCCCTATTGAGCGGGCCACTTGGCTTGAGCAGCGGCGGCGGCAGCAGCGGCAGCCGAGGCTGCAGGCTGCAGAAACTGTCCAGAGAGCGGTACGCTCAGAATCGGCGCGATGGTCGCCGTCGTCCGACTCAGTGAAAGAGGCTGGTGCGTGGCCATGAGCGCTGCCGACTGCACGGTCCCGGGCGGCCGCAGGAAGGACTGCGCGGCGCCACCGCCTCCGCTACCCGCGGTGCCCCCAGTTACCCCGGCGCCCCCAGCACCCGCGGCCGAGCCCCCGGGCGCCGCAGGGCCCCCTCCGATGATATTCTCGATGCTGAACGACGGTCGCGCGCTCGGCTCGGACTTAATGAGCGACGCCGTGGTGCCCGCGGCGCCCGCCGTGCCTGCGGCGGCCGCGGCGGCTCCTAAGCTGTTGAGCTGCAACTGCAGGCCCGGGCCGAGTTGCGAGCCGAAGGCGGCCGCTTTGCGGCCCAGCTCACCCGAGGGCAGCAGCGGCACGGCGGGCGGCAGCACGGGGGCCACGGGCGGCAGCGCGTACGGGTACTGGAGCGCCGCGGCCGCCGCCGCAGCTGCCGCGGCCGCCGGGTGCGAGTAAGCGCCGGCCGCGGCCGCAGGGTGCAGGCCGTAGGGGCGGCCGTAGGGCCCCGCGGCACCGGCCGCCGCCGCCAGGCTGTAGGCGCCGAAGCTCTGCATCATGAGCGCCGTCTGCTCACGCAGGTGCTCCTGCTGGTGGCGCTTGAAGCGTTTCCGGCGCCGCAGGAAGCTGCCGTTGTCGAACATGTCCTCGGACTGAGGGTCCAGGGTCCAGTAGTTGCCCTTGCCCGGGTTGCCCGGTTCACGGGGGATCTTGACGAAGCAGTCGTTGAGCGAGAGGTTGTGGCGGATGCTGTTCTGCCAGGCGGGGAACTTCTCCCGATAGTAGGGGAAGCGGTTGCTGATGAACTCGCAGATGCCGCTCAGAGTCAGCTTCTTCTGCGGGCTCTGCAGGATAGCCATGGTGATGAGCGCGATGTACGAATAGGGCGGCTTCACCAGGCTGTTCTTGGGCTTGCTCGGGGCCAGGCCGCCCGCCGCACCGCTGCCGGAGCCGGGCCCGCCACCGCTCCCGCCGCCCTCCTCGCCGCCAGCGCCGCTCTTGCAGCCGTCGGCCTCGGATGCTCCCGCCTCGCCCCCTGGCCCGGCCCCGGCTCCAGCCACCTCTTTGGGCAGTGCCAGGGGCTGCTGGTGCGGCTGCTGAGGCTGCCCGTGGTGGGGTGCCACCGGCGTCACCTCGTCCGCCTCGTCCAGGCGCAGCTCGGGCGGCCCCGAGGGACTGTCGCAGCCCCCATCGCTGTCTTTCTCTTCCAACGCGTCGTCGCCCTCGCCCACCACATCGATGTCCACGTCCTCGGCCGTCAGCACCGTCTGGCCGGACATGTCGCTGGCGCTGCCGCCACCGGAGAGGGTCATCCCTCCTCGGGGTTGGTGGCGGCGGCGGGGAAGGAGCGGCGCGCGATGGGCGTCTTCAGGGGCTGCCGCCAACCTCAGGAAAGGGGTTTGGGGCGCCCCCGAAAGACAGGGGATTAGGAGAGGGGAGGGGGGCGTAGGTGGTCCGGGGCCCTCCCGGTTTGGCTCACAGTCGGCGGCCGGGCATCGCACGACTCGGGCTGTGCCGTCCGCCCCCCGTGGCAGCGCTCCGCAAACTCCAGCTGTCCCTGGCGCTCGGTACTAGGCGCTCCCTGCTGCCCCCGGCAGCGGCCCCGGACCCGGCCCGGGCCCGGCAGCTTCTCCACGCCGCGCCCCCTCACTTCGCCTGCCTTCCTCTGCCTCCGGCCCGGGCGTGGGGAGCAGGAGCGGTGCCGGCGGGCGCGGGACGCGGGGCGCCGAGCAGCTCAGGAGGGCGCGGGCAGGGGCAACCGGGGGAGGGGGTGTCAGGGACGCCGAAGCCCCCGCAGTCGAAAGTCCCGTTTTAAGGACTGGCCTGATAGATTACTTTCTACTTAAAGATCCAACGGGAGGCGGGGCCACGTGACCGTGCGTGACGTCAGGGCCGCCGCGGAGCCGGCCAAACTCAAGTTGGTCGAGAGAATTGTCAACAAAGGGACAAGGGACGCGCAACTCCGCGCCGCACCGTGCGCCAGCATCCCGCGGGGCCCAAGGGCGCCTGGGACCGCCCTGGGACCCCACCCTGGGCTGGAGCCTGGCGAGGGGGTCGAGGGAGCCTGTGGGTGTGAGTGAGGGTGGGTGCGTGTGAGCTAGGGAGGGTGTGGGCCCGGGAGCCCCCGCCGGATCCGCGGCTCTGCTTCCCTGACATACCCGCCCCCTCTCCCTTCCCCGCCCCCCCTCTTGCCACCCGCCCTTTGCCAAAGCTCCCTAGGCATAGAATGTAGGACAAGATTCACATCCTATTTTTTTTTTTTTTTTAAGAAAAACTTGGTAGTCTCAGTTTTGTTTTTTTGATTCTTTTTAGCTCTAAAGATTAAGGGCAGCGCCCCGGTTCTGTCTTGCTAATTAGACTTAAGAGCCTCTCCTGCCTCAGTGCTTAGTCGGCGGAGACACCTGCTGAGGGGAGGCGCTCCTCCCGCTAAAGTCAAACCACAGGGTCCTGTCTTCGGTTTCCTGGCTCGATGTGGGCGTGTTTATATGTATGTGTGTGTAATAATATATTCCCCCCCCCTCCCCCGCTCGGCCACAGCAGCATCAGTTGGGATATCCGAAGGTCAGAAAATGGCTATTGATTAATCTATCAGAATAGTTGCAGAGAGAAATAAAAAGGACGTAAAATAACGGAGAACCTATAAATAAAGCCGCAACTAGCTGCTCGGAGTTGTTAAACGACTTAGCATGTGAAAAAGTCGGAAATGAGGCGCTGGGGAAGGAGCCGGCATTGGCAGCGGCCTGGGTAAGTCGAGTGGGGACGGGAAGAGGCTTCGGGCCTCTAGGTTAGACGCCGCGCCCTGTTTGGGATGGCTGACCTCAGGGGGAGCGGGCGGTGTGACTTCTCAGGCTTCTGGGCCCAGCCTCCTGGGAGCGAGCTTGTTGGCGGCCTAGACTCTCCTTGCGGCTAACTAACGTGGATTCTTTCCCCTTAGGGTATAGACAAACCCTCCAAGATTTTAGTTCCTCAGAGACCGGCAGCAGAGGAGGTGGAGGAGGAGGCGAGGATATGGCCAGTGCACACCGAGTTTCTTTGGCAAGGAAAGTCAGTGATGGTAGGAAAGACTATCGGCATTTAACTGGGATGGAGGGTTGGGGGCGCAAACCGACCCCGGATGCGTGACATTGCTGGGGCGCGCGGACCGCGCACTTCGGAATAGTGTTCCTGACCGGGTGAAGCCGCGATGCGCTGCTTTTTTTCCTCCTGCATTTTTAGGCAGCCTCCTTGTGAGCCGCGAGTGCCTGCCGGGTGTTAAGGGCTCCTGGAACCCAAGCCCAGTCTGGCCACTGAGGCCTGAGAAGGGAGTGCAGGCCTTACCAGAGGAAGGAGCACAAGGGGATATAGTCTGAGAAGAAATAGTGAAATACAGTATTTACAGATGATACTAAGAAACTGATGTATTTCCTGGAGGACAGTAGTACTTACGATTCCCTGTCTGTGTCTCTCTCACCTACCACCTCTCTCATTCCTTAGCCTAGATACACACGTAAACTTGCTTCACTTATAGGCAGTGCGACACACAGATTGACTTCAATTTTCACTAGATAATTTCCCGGATAAAACACTAGCACATTGCATACCCCCACTTCGCAGGATGTTTCTGGTTGAAACCAGGGCAGTTCCTCCATCTTGAGATGCCCAGGTAACTCCACGATTTTTCTGTATCTAAATGATATCCCGGTTGCACTTGACCCTAAAATGCATCTGAGTTCATTCCCGCAGCTGCACCGCTTTGTCGCCCGCAGGCTCCGAACCATTTACGATACCTTCTAGACAGCTTCCTGCAAAACCGACTGCAGCGGCGAACTGGCTGCCCGCTGTCCCTCGGCAGCGGAGGTCCCGGTGAAACTGTCTCAAAACCCAATAATTACAAAAAGAACGTCCGAGGGGCACGGAAAAGAAACTGAATCCACAAATTCCCTTTGCTCAGCTTCGGTTGTCCAGCCCCAGAGGCAGGCGCGGGCCGGCAGGAGCCCCACCGCAGCCTAGGAGGCTGGGCCCGCGTGGACGCGTTGCACGTGTGTGTGTACGCGCGGAAGGTTAGCGGCTCCCGGGGATGCCCTCCGCAGTCTTCTTGAAGCATCCTCCAAATGAGCCTAATTTCAATTCCTCGGCCCGCCAGGGCTGGCTCTCAGCACTCCCTCGGCGCCGCTGTTTACTGCCTCTGAGCCTCCCTCGGCCAAGACCTGGCCCGATCCGTCCATTCCCCCGTGTCTCTTTGGGACCTCCCTGGGGAAAGGGGTGGGGGTGAACAACTCCCAGCCGCCAGTTCCATTTGTTGCGCTTTTTTCTTTCGACACAATAAAAGTCAAATTAATTGATTCATACCATTAATTACGGCACGTAGCGTGAAAAGCAACGCTTCCCCTCGGTTAGAGATCTATTGTGCTAATCTCTTGTTCAATCAGTGTTACCATCTGATGCCGGGTCTGGCCCTTACAGAAACTTTTCGACTCGATTAGCTAAATGATGAGACGTGCGGGACCTACTGGCTGAGCCCCCGACGTCCTGCGCCGGTGCCGGCCCAACGGCTTAATATCGATTTCCAGCGGAGACGGCGGATTTCTCCCAACAGCTCTAGGCTGGGCAGCCCGTCGCCCTTTTCCTTCTTCTGGGCGGACAGAAGCGCCGCGCAACCTGCCGTGGCGGGAAGGAGGCTAAGCTGCAGCCCAGGTGGGAGGCAGGAAGGTTCCCGCTGCCATCACTGTGGGACACCGCCAGGGCGGAAGGGCGCGAGCCCGACATGGTGCAGGGTCCTGTCCTAGGCCAACTAGATTCCGGGTTTAGTAAATCCTGTTTGCCGCATGATCCCAGTTAGCGGCTAAAAGCCCACAGGTCGTCAGTTACCGCCAACTTTGGAACAGAGATGGGAGAAGAGAGACAGATACAGAGCGACAGTGACACACTTGGGGGGGGGGGGGGGGAGATGTGATAGAGGGAACGGAAATATTGGGGGTGGGGGTGGGAAGGAGAGAGAAATGTGGATAAAACATCTTCTGAGTCTCGGTTACTGGGGAGATAGTAAGAGGGAGAATGAAAAACACAGGCACAAACAATTAATATGAATGAGAGTGATTATTTGGGTCACAACAATCGAACTTCCCAGGAGGGATTTAAAGAAGATGGCAGCCAGCTGTCTCACCTGTTCAAATGTTTGGAACGTTTCAGCCAAAAGAGAATGTAATGAGGCTCCCTCCGTTTCTCCTGGGGTGGGCAGAATCCGTGGTACCCAGCTGCAGAAACCACCAGGACAGGGTCCGTTGGGGGCGGGGATTGGTAGTGGTGGTGGAGGGGACCGAGGTTCTAGCAACAGGAAACAAGAAAAGTGGAGTTCGGATCGATAGGAAGGAAATTGAGACGTCTCGGGGGAGGGGAGATTTAGTGTGTGTGTCCTGGGGGGTGAGATGGGGATGGGGGAGACAAGAAGAGGATGAAACAATTTATGACGGAGAAGGGGAAATTAATTACAACTCAATTTGGGTTCTTAAGTGGTCAACACAGGAGGAGGGGCACGGTCAGCGTGTTCGGAAAGCTGGAATGGCCCACCTACCCCTCGTCAGGCGCGGGAGAAACCAGGTGCCCTCTTCCTCGCCCTTTAAGTCAGAAACTATGCCCGTGGTTGAATAAATCGTTGGCCGGAGGTGAGATAGAATCGTTACGGCCAGGCGCGGGTGCACTTTTCTTATTATACGGGGAGAAAGGACCATGTCGCGCAGTAAGGGGCACGACCCCCACAGACAGCAGCCACCCTTCCTCTAATGCAGGGGAAACTAAACGTGGGCGGAGTCCATCTGGAATATACCCCTCTCCCCACCCCCCAAAAAACAAAGTTGGCTCTTTATTGACAGTCTTCACCGATATGTTAAACTATTATCAGCCTCTGCCTGGATGACGGCCACCGAGGGAGGTGGGAAGGGCTGAAAGGACATCCCGGGCCCCCACCCCACCTAAGTTATTTCTGTTTCCAAGAGGGTGGGATTTTCAACTCATTTCCCACCACCCTTGTATACCTCTCCGGATCTCTTTGGTGGGCGGGGGGGGGGGGGGTGGATTAATTTAATGTTCATGTTTGGATTTGCATCTCAAAACTTCATTTATTTTTAAGGTGTCCGCCACTCAGGGCCCACGCGAAGAAGTGCCTTCTAATGGCGAGAGACCAAAGGAAGAGGAAGAGAGACAGAGAGAGAGGGAGAGAGGATGGCTTCGAATTTATTTATATTGGAAATGTATAAACATCCATTCTGTAAAAGGCAACACGTTTAATTAACGATGAGAGAGCAGTTAGGGGCAGAAAGCTAGTAAAATTGTGTGATAAATTTATGGCATTGTTAGCGTGCTTTTAATTATGGCTATTATGTTAATTATTTCACATTAGCATGGAGTTATCAGCAGCATGTCAGATTTAATCAAAACGAGCCTTTCTCTCGAAAATTGTTCTTTTCATCCGCGAGGAGAAAGGTCCTGGGCAGGATCGGGGCTTAAAAATGACTTGGCATTGAAAGCTCGAGTCTTCCCGACACGGTTTGGTGCGGTGCGGCGGGGCCCGGCTGTCCGCGAGTCGCTCCGGGCTACCGGCAGCTCTCGGAGGAGCCGAGGGCCGGGTTTTTAGGAATTCACCATTTTCACCCCCTTCGGAGCCGACACTTCATCATATGGGATCATTCTGTCAAACAATATGATGCTGCTCATTTTTATCTGTCCCGCTTTACAAAACCCCCATTCAGCCGGCCGAGGAGCAACAAAAGCCTCGGAGCTGTTCGGCGGCTGCTGCCGGCCACGGCCTCCCCCGCGCGCAAAAGAGGCGGTGAGAGGGGCCGAGAGGGGCCGAGGAGCGCGGGCGGCGGGCGCGCGCCCCTCGCCGCCCGAGGGAACGCGGCCTGGCGGGGCCCGCGCGCCCAGGTTGCGGGCCCTCGGGTGTGGCCCCCTCGGGACACGCCTCTCCCAGGCCTGCACCCGCCCTCTGCCTCCCCGCGAGCTCAGGGCAGAGGCGCCTTTCCCTCCCCGAAAGCGACGTCGCCCACCCAGGCCACATCGATTTCTTAATCACTGCGGATCGATTTATTGGGAGCAAATAAATAGCCCGTTTTGGAAACGTTTCAATTGTGGGCTTCATGGTTGGGGCGCTAACGCGGGAGGGTGCAGGGCCGAGGGGCGTGCGCCGGGAGGGGCTTGTGGGTGAGTGCAGGGCGCTAAGGCCGAGCACCAGTCGCTGCGGGAGCCTCGAGTGTGCACGCGCGGCCACTGCCGCACGACCCCCACTCTCGGATCCCCGGCGACGCCGCGGCCTTCTCGAGGGTTCTGCTTCCCCCGCTTGCCCTCAGCTC
This sequence comes from Bos javanicus, assembly GCF_032452875.1. Lineage (NCBI taxonomy): Eukaryota > Metazoa > Chordata > Mammalia > Artiodactyla > Bovidae > Bos > Bos javanicus. Next base: position 82,464,086 of record NC_083870.1, read on the forward strand.
CCTCTGGCGGCGGGGCGAGCAGGAGTTCAGCTCTCAGCCCTTCTGCCTTGTCACGTCCAGGCAAGTTCTCCCAGGGTTCTGAGTCTTTCAAAAGATGCCTCTCGGGCCACCGAGCGACGCTGACTCCAGTCCCTGGGACCCGCACCTGGCTGCTCGCGCCCATCCCGCTGGCCTTCCGTCCCAGGCCCGCGGACGCTGCTGCCTCCTTGTCCCTGCGCCCGGAGCGGCCTTCCTGCACAAGACCACTCAGGCCCCCGCCCTTCCCGGGACCGGGCTGTGGACCGGCCAGCTGTTGCCTTATTTTTAGCGCTATTCCATTCGCGCGGTTATATTTAACTCGATCCACTCCTCAGAGGAGGTCGCTGGGACATCGAATTCTCTACATCGCAGCTTGGGCCCGCCCGCCTAGCTTCAGGGGCAAGTTGGAAAACCCCAGCTTAAGAATCTTTGACATCTCCGGAGCTTGGCTAGGAGAGGGAAGGTTGAGAGGACTGGTCCGAGAAGCAGTGGCCACCGTGCCTGCACACACACAGTAGACGGTCAGTCCTGGGTGGGGGAGGGGAGTGTAGAGGAGGATTCAGTCCCTAGGGGAGAATTCTCTGCGGGAAGTATTGGGTCCATTTCCTACTTATGCATGACCCAGAGCACCCAGATGACCTGGAAGACCTTTTACAACTCCGCCCTTCAGAAAGGTAATGATTTTTGTATTCATGCAGAAATCCCCTTTCCTCCCTACTCCTGAACACAGGGCAACAGGATACTTAAGTTTAAACCGGCTTCTCAGTTTCAGCCTAGTCTTGCTCGTCAAAAATCTCCAGAAGACCATGCCACTGGCTCAGTCACATCCCAAGGAAAGGACCCATTTGGATAACATATAGAAACACCGCCATAATACATACTTTTTCTCTCAGACTGAATTTACACACACACACAAAAGCAAAAGTCACATATTAAAAGAACACAGACAGATGTGACAAGACCTGGGATACACTTTTAAAATTTTAATTCTTCTCCTAATGCTTTTAAAGAAAGGACTTTCTTAGCCTTGGGTCCAAAGCAGTTATTTCTGTCTGCCTCTTTTTCTAGGTCTCCCTACAATGTATAGGAGAAGGATGAAAGTCATACAGCTGAATTCAGGGAGGGAAAAAAAAGTGAAGTCGCTCAGTCGTGTCTGACTCTTTGTGACCCCATGGACTGTAGCCTGCCAGGCTCCTCAACCCATGGGATTTTCCAGGCAAGAATACTGGAGTGGATTGCTATTTCTTTCTCCAGGGGATCTTCCTGATCCAGGGATCAAACCCAAGTCTCCTGCACTGCAGAGAGACTCTTTACCATCTGAGCCACCAGGGGAACCCTGGAATTCAGGACCAGAGGATGTTCTAACCAAGCATTCTCTGGGTGACTAGGGGAGGAGTGCGGAACCGGCTGGCAACATTCAATAAATATTGGTTCAGTAACTGAATCAGTAAGACACAGCATCACTGATGTATAACTTATTGAAGAATGTAGTTAAAATGGGATGTAATTAATTGTATAAATATTTATCATAAAACGTTAGAGGATCTCAGAGTAGACATACCTAACTCTGCCTGGAAAAGAGGTATGTGGAGGAAGGTTTCCCAAAGGAAATAAAGCCTGAGCTCTCTTGAATGATGAGTAACTGCTGTTAGGTCGATGAAGGGAGGAACCTTGTCCTAGGCAGAGAAGACAGACTTATGCAAGACAAGAGGAGGAGCTTATAGTTTAATTGGACTGAAACAAGGTAGTTGGAATTGATACAGTGGAAGCAGACAAGAGTGAAATCATAAAGATTCCTGAATATTGTGTTAAAGAGACTAAATTGATAAAGAGCCACTGAAGGCTTTTAACTTTATTATTGGCAGTTCAGTTTAGTAGCTCAGTCCTCCGACTCTTTGCAACCCCATGGACTGCAGCATGCCAGGCTTCCCTGTCCATCACCAACTTCCTGAGGCTGCTCAAACTCATGTCCATCCAGTCGGTGATGCCATCCAACCATCTCATCCTCTGTCGGTCCCCTTCTCCGCCTGCCTTCAATCTTTCCCAGCATCAGTGTCTTTTCCAGTGAGTCATTTCTTCGCATCAGGTGACCAAAGTATTGAAGCTTCAGCTTCAGCATCAGTCCTTCCAGTGAGAGTAAAATTTTGCAACAATGTTTTGGGGCCAAGTGAAAAATAAGCTAAAAGAGTAAGACCGGAGGTAGTAAAGAGTCTATTTCCATTGTCTCAGTAAGAGGTGATAAAGATGTGACCTCAGTGCAGTGGGACTGGAGAAGAAGGGGTGAATTGAAGAAAGATTTTGAAGGTAAAATTGATAAAACTAGGTGTCTGATAAGAGAGGAGGAGTTCACAGTAACTCTCACATAGAAAACTTGGGTGTCTGGAGGAAGAATACAGATGGAGGAACACTCTAGTCTCTTGCTCCTCATCCACATGACTACCCAAGTTACCTCCTTAAATATCAGAGTATGCCAATCACATCCCGGATCAAAACCCTCATTGTTTATAGAGGAAAATCCAAACTCTTTAGGAAAGCATTTCAGGTATGTTGTGATCTGGCTCCAACTTATCTTCTAGTTTCATTTGTACTCCATGCAATAGGCCCATGAGACTATACTCCCTTCCAGGACATACCATGAACTCCATTATATACCAGTTGTGTGACCTTGAGCATATCCCTTACACTTCTGTGTGCCTTATTTCCTGTAAATAAGGAAATAATTTATCTGTAAAATGGGGATAATAGTACCTTCTTTGGGGGATTATTGTAAGGATTAAGAATACCCAGAACACTTAGAACCAGGTTTGACACATAGTTTTAAGAATCACTGGAAAAAAATTTTTTTTCAGTGAATTGTGTTTTTGCGATACCTTTTTCTGTTTTCTGGTTGAGACTCATAGTATAGTCCCATCTTTCTTAGAGTTTTCAGTCTAGTTGTAAAAAGTGAGAGAGGAGACATTGTAAACCCTTGAAGGTAGAGATTGAGAGGCTTAGATTATATTTCGTTTAATCTTGAAAGTGACTATTGTAGAATTTTGAGCAGGGAAGTGGTGTGACTGGATGTGTGGTTTAGCAGTATCACTCTATTATTGAGATAGAGAATGGACTGAACACAGAAGTTGATGAGTTCTGTTGTTGCAGATACTAAATTTGAGGTGCTGGTGGAATTTCAGAGTTGAAATAATTAGTAGGAGATAAGGCTCTAGAGCACTGATGTCTAATGGAAATAAAATGTGAGCTACAAATGTGAATTGTGTATGTACTTTTATCTGTTAGGTATGTCTAATACTCACTTTTTAAAAAGTAAACAAAAATAAAAAAATAAACAGAAACAGGTAAGTTAATTTCAATGATAAATTTCATTTACCCCAAGGTATCTGAAAATATCGTCATTTAAAAATGTATATAAAATATACATGTCATGTATATAAAAATATAAAAATTACTGAGATATTTTCTATTCACTTTTTTCCTGATGAAGTCTTTGAAGTACAGTGGGTATTTTATCCTTATAGCCATCTTACTATGAACTAGTCACATTTCAGGTGCTCCATGGCAATAAGTAGCTAATGGCTGTCATATTGGATAGTGCAGGTCTAGATCTTAAGAGAAGTTGGGACTACAAATACTTAGGAATCATCAGTATTTAAACGTGATAGTTCAGGTAATGAGAGTTTGTAAGCTTAGAAAATGGGAGTGGGTGCAATGAGAAAAAGACCAAGGGAATATCAGAGCAGGAAGAAGGAAGAAGAACCCATTAAAGAAAGAGAGAAAAGAAATAGAGCATAATTGGAAGCAAGTACCACCGTGGGAAGCAAGGAAGAGGGACTTTTTTATTTAACTGAAGGATAATTGCTTTACAATATTGTGTTGGTTTCATTGATAAAACAACTCGAATCAGCCATAAATAAATAAATATATATCCTATTCCTGTTGAGCCTCTCTCCGCCCATCCCACCCCTCTAGGTTGTCAGTGTTAATATACAATATTTGTTTGTCTCTTTCTGATAACAGGCTCTAGGCTCATCCACCTCAGTTCAACTGACTCAGATTTCTTTTTATGGCTAATGTACGATTGTATTTAATATATGTATACTATAACGTCATTTAAACTAAACTCATTTAAACTGAACTCATTTAATTTTGTGGATCTTGGATGTTAAGCTTTTAATTTTAATTTTTTGTTTCAGCCCATCTTGAAGATGGCAAACAATGGGCTGAAACAAAAAATTAAGGTTGAGAGCTTGATGTTTAAAATTTACAAAACTTAATGAGTTTGGAGGAAATTCAAGTGGACTCTCAGGTGATGTTTTATAAGTTTGTAGCATTTATACTTCTACAAGTATCAGAGCTTCCAATTGCATAAAGACTTCAGGAGGATATCTTGTATCTTTATAGACTTGGCCACCTCTTTTTAAAATAGTCCTTTGCCTGGCTGGGCTGTTTATCTGCTTGAGCACCGAAGTTTCTTTTTTCTAGATTTGGTAAATGAATTATGAACAATAGCATTAATTCTCCTGTAATAAATTGAAAGGAATTGGACCCTAATAGTACTCTTGCCTGGAAAATCCCAGGGACGGAGGAGCCTGGTAGGCTGCAGTCCATGGGGTCACAAAGAGTCGGACATGACTGAAGCTACTTAGCAGCAGCAGCATAACATCTTTATCAATTCATCTGTCAATGGCTGTCTAGGTTGCTTCCATGTCCTGACTATTGTAAATAGTGCTGCAGTGAACACTGGGGTCCATGTGTCTTTTTAAAAATATTTATTTATTTTTGGCTGGCGCTGAGTCTTCATTTCTGTGAGAGGGCTTTCTCTAGTTGTGGAGAATAGGGGCTACTCTCTAGTTGCAGTATGTGGGCTTCTCTCATTGCAGTGGTTTCTCTTGTTGCAGAGCACGAGCTCTTCGGTGCATGGGCTTCAGTAGTTGTGGCACATGGACTTAATAGTTGTGGCGCATGGGCTTAGTTGCCGCCCGCACGTGGGATCTTCCTGGACCAGGAATGGAATCAGTGTCCCCTGCATTGCAAGGCAGATTCTTAACCTTTGGACCACCAGGGAAGCCTCATGTGTCTTTTTGAATTATGATTTTCTCAGGTTATATGCGCAACAATGGGATTGCTGGGTCATATGGTAGTTCTATTTTTAGTTTTTTAGAGAACTTAGTGATCTCTATAGTGTCTGTTCTCCACAGTGTATCAATTTACATTCCCACTAACAGTACAAGAGTGTTCCTTTTCTCTGCATCCTCTCCAGCATTTATTTTTTGTAGATTTTTGATGATGGACATTCTGACTGGTGTGAGGTGACGCTTCATTGTAGTTTTGATTTACATTTCTCTAATAACGAGTGATGTTGAGCATCTTTTCATATGTTTGTTGGCCATCTGCATGTCTTCTTTGGAGAAATGTCTGTTAAGGTAGGAAGAGGGACTTTTGAGAAGATAACAGGTGTCAACAAGGTCAGGTGTTTCTGAGATGTATTTTTATTATGTGTAATTGTTATATTGTTATAAGGGTTTGGCCATCTCTGAAAGGAATTATTGAAATTCTGGCAAAGCAGTTATTAAAGTAGATACCATTTCTTTATTCTGTGCATAGATGGCAAACTTATTTGATTTCATTAAAATATGCATGTTGCCTCTATGAACTTGTGCCACAGTCACAATGACCAAAATGTTCATTACTCCTTGTCTGGAATAGTTTCGGTTTAAGCCTATTTTTCATATATAATTATATCTAGAGCCTATTTTATTCTCAGAAGTGTCCCAGTCTATTTGTGCACTCCAAGAGCAGAGTCTCTGTTTCCCCCAGACCTGTGGAAGTCTGGTAATCAAATCCTGCTGACCTTCAAAGTCAGATTCCTAGTCCCTTTGCCGGACCCCCAGCTGGGGAAGACTGATGTGATTCTCAGAGCCTTCCCAACAGTGCAAGAATTTCTTTGGTATTGTTCTCCAGTTTGTGGGTCACCCACCTGGTGGGTATGGGATTTGATTTTTTTATCATGATTGTGCCCCTTCTACCATCTTGTTGTAGCTTCTCCCTTGTCCCTGGATGTGGGGTATCTTTTTTTGGTGGGTCCCAGTGTCCTCCTTTTGATGGTTGTTCAACAGTTAGTTGCAATTTTGGTGCTCACACAAGGAGAAGATGAGTGCATATCTTTCTACTCTGTCATCTTGAACCAATCTAGAAGTGTCCAAGTTTGTATAATAAATTATTTGGGTCACTCCATACATTGTAGATGTAGCTTTCAATACTAAGAACCTATTCAATCTGCTTTTTTACTGATGGATAGAGAAGTGCTTAACGCAAACATAGGCGCCACTACATTGGAAGGACTAATATTGAAGCTGAAACTCCAATATTTTGGCCACCTGATGCAAAGAGCTGACTCATTTGAAAAGACCCTGATGCTGGGAAAAATTGAAGGCAGGAGGAGAAGGGGACAACAGAGGATGAGATGGTTGGATGGCATCACCGACTCAATGGACATGAATTTGGGTAAACTCTGGGAGTTGGTGATGGATACGGAGGCCTGACGTACTGTGGTTCATGGGGTTGCCAAGAGTTGGACATGACTGAGCAAGTGAACTGAACTATAGTTTTAATTGCCTCCCAGTTAGATTAGGGCTTCTCTTTGCACTCTGCTGAGGTTTTCTGAAGGGAAATTAAAGCAGCATAACCTGCCAAGTAAGTAAGACTGTGACTGAATCTTCTTTGTAACTCAAAATACATCTGTCCATTTCCATTCCATCCACATCTCCAGGATGATGTAAGTGATTTTATTAAGTACATAGTATGTTCTGGGTGCTCTCTTGTGTACTCTACATGTATTTAATCTTTATAACAATCTCTCGAGGAAGGGACTATCATTATTCCCATTTTACAAATGAGGAAGTTCACTCAGTCAGGATTTGAAGGCAGTTTGGCTCTTAACCACTACACTGCACTACCCTTTAGTAGCATCTTTCTTTTCATCTGCCTGTTTTTTCCCTTCCTCATTCCCAATGGCTTTCTCACTGCCACCCACAGCTGAATTAAACCTTTCAGTGTGGGCATGTTGATTAAATGCCTCTATAATTTTAATATTAATTATGGAAGATGATGCACAAAGAACAGAGCGCTTTACTGTCTAATTATTACTGTAGAGTTTGATATTTTGCTCTTTTCTGGGATGAAGATATGTGTCAACCATTTTGTTCTATTTTCTTTTAAGAGGGACTCTAATACTTTTTTTTAGTTTGTTTTTGTCTTTGCCGTTTGGCATGTGGGATGTTAGTTCCCCAATCAGACACCAAACCAGCCCCCTGCATTGGGAGCTGAAGTGTTAACCCCTGGACCACCAGTGTTGTCACCCTAATACTTTTTCAATAACTGGTTTGAGAGTCTTTCTGAACAGCCTGTCTTTAGGGAAAAAATATTATAGAGCTTTTAAGTAACAGCAACTTAAATTGTTATTTATCTCTGCATTATCCCCAAATTTAGAAATTTAAAATATTAAATACTTATGTTCTCATAGTTTCTATGGATCAGGCATCCTCAGGGCGTAGCTTGGTTATTCTTACCCTGTATCTCCCTTGAGTCTGCAAATAAGCTGTTGATGGGGGCTGAATTCGTGAGAATACTTGACTAGAACGTACTCACATGACTGAAGAAGGCCTCAGTTCCTTGCCATGGAGACCTCTCCATAGGTCTGCTTAGGTCTCCATAGGACTGCTTAAGTGTCCTTATTTCATGGTAGCTGGGTCCCCTAAGATAAAAAGAAAGGCAGAAGCCACAGTGTCTTTTATGATCTAGTCTCATCACATGCTGTCACTTCTGCAAATCTATTGGCCACTCAGAACAATGCTGATACAATGTAGGAATGCACTGTGTAAGGATGTGAATACCAGAATATGGCGATCTTTAAGGGCCATCTCGGAGGCTGGTTACCACAATCCACTCTCTGCTCCCTGGTTCCCGTTGTTCCTATATGTACAGTGTACTTTTTTCTTTCCAAAGTCCCTGAAAGTTTCATTCCATTACAGCATCTCCTCAGAGTTCAGAATCTTCTCATGTAAGTCAAGTATAGACAAAACTTCTCAGGTGAAGTTCCACAAAACGTAGAGCTCCTTGAGTACAGTTTCTCTTGCTCTGAAGACTTGTGAACTAAAGAGCCAAATTATTTTCCTTCTTGTACACTCAACATATAATGGTAGGCTAGGCATAAGATGGAGAAGGCAATGGCACCCCACTCCAGTACTTTTGCCTAGAAAATCCCATGGAAGGAGGAGCCTGGTAGGCTGCAGACCATGGGGTCGCTAGAGTCGGACATGACTGAGCGACTTCATTTTCACTTTTCACTCCAACTCCAGTGTTCTTGCCTGGAGAATCCCAGGGACGCGGAAGCCTGGTGGGCTGCCATCTATGGGGTCGCACAGAGTCAGACATGACTAAAGCGATGCAGCAGCAGGCATAAGATAACTGCTATACAGACTCTTATTCAAAAAGGCGGAATAGGGAGTCACACAAGAGTCACTGGTCTTGAGCAATTCTTATGTTCAGTTATGCACAGGTTGACATTTCCTTGGTTAGAGCTCAGTGTTTGAAAATAATTCTTAGTGGCTGTTGGCTCTATCTTCTGGGTTCTTATTTCCATTCTCCAAGTTACCCTTCCTTTCTCATGAAGGATAGCAACAAGTTTGCAGCTGAAGTAATTTTCTTAACCTGCTTGCTGCTTGTAGAATACTGGGGGATCAAAAGACCTCTTTTCATTTTGTACTGTTTATATCCCTCTTAGACCAATCTAGTGATGTTTCTGACAACCTAATTCTCTTCTGCTAATATAATTCTCCAGGTATCTCCTGTCATCCTCCTGGTCATGTATATTGAAAGAGATGAACCCCATTCTAGGGGGGTGAAACTTGACTTCATTCAGCTAGGATGGTTTTATCCACCTTACCAAAGACTAATGAAGACGTGGTAAAGTAATACCATTCTGTTTAGTGAGAAAGAAGGGGAAAATTGTTCAGGGGCTTCTAGGAAAGGTTTTCTTTGCTGACAAAAAGATCTCCAGGTAGGGAAATGTTCCTCTTTCTCTACTTGACATTATGTCTGTGTGATACTTGCGGTTGTCATCTTTTGCCCTTGAGTTTGACCAAAGAAAACGATGGGGAGCACTTGTATTTTCATTCTGTAATTGAGAAACTGAATGAAGTAAGGCCAGAAAAACAAATTTTCTGTATTTTTAAACCAGTTGCTAGTTGTTTTCAAGGATTTAAATTGAAACCCAATTAGCATGGCTGTGTGTTTTTTTGTTTGTTTGTTTGGTTTTGTTTTTTGGGCTAATCGCTCAGGTCAAGGCTGGAGAGAAGTAATAGATAATGGTGGGATGAATTAGGAGATTGAGACTGACACAAATACATTATTTGGTACTATGTATAAAATAGAAAACTAATGAGAACCTACTCTATTCAATGTTCTGAGGTGAGCCAAGTGGGAAAGAAATCCAAAAAAAGAGTGGATATATGTATACATACAGCTGATATACTTTACTATACTGTAGGAACTAATAAAACATTGTAAAGCAACTATACTCCAATTGAAAATATCATTAAAGAAAGAAAAAAGTAGTGGATACTGGGATTCAAGCAGGTTTTGTTTACTTTTATTAGGGTTAGGGTTTGCTGAGTACAGTGGATATACTTTACAAAGGCATGATTATTATAATTATGGCTCCCTCTCTCTCTCCTTTACCAAACTTTTCCTGGCCCCCGACCCTCTCTCCTATTCCTTTCTTTTCCCCTCACTTTCTATTCTCCCTGCCCCTTTCTCCTTCCTCTTCTTCCTTCTGCACAGGTTGCTTCCTGATTCTCAGTCTTATTTAAACTACCATTTATATGTATGAATTGTCTTAATCTTTATAATAGCCCTATGTAGCAGGTACTGATTAATAATCCCATTTTCTAATGGAGTGATTAGATTAAGGAACTAGTTCAAGGCCATACAACTGGTGTCAGCTCAAGCCTATATGATTCCAACCTCTGTGTTTTAACCAGTGGTAGTGGTGATGATTTAGTTACTAAGTCATGTCCAACTTTTGGGAGTTCATACACTGTAGCTCACCAGGCTCCTCTGTCCATGGGATTTCCCAGGCAAGAATACTGGAGTGGGTTGCCATTTCCTTCTGCAGGGATTTTCCTGACCCAGGTCCAGGGAACAAACCTAGATCTCTTGCATTGCAGGTGCTCCCCTGCATTACAGGTGGATTCTTCACCAGCTGAGCCACCAGAGGTTTTAACCAGTATGCAGGAGTGAAAGGAACACTTCTAAAGAAAGACCATTCACAAACTCTCAGTATTAAACTAGTTGAGCCCTGGTGGATATCAGTTCAGTTCATTTCACTCTATCAGTCGTGTCTGACTCTGCGACCCCACGAACTGCAGCATGCCAGGCTTCCCTGTCCATCACCAACTCCCGAGGCTTACTCAAATTATGTCCATCGAGTTAGCGATGCCATCCAACCATCTCATCCTCTGTTGTCCCCTTCTCCTCCCACCTTCAATCTTTTCCAGCATCAGGGTCTTTCCAAAGAGCCAGTTCTTCATATCAGGTGGTCAAAGTATTGGAGTTTCAGCCTCAACATCAGTCCTTCCAGTGGATATTCAGGACTACTTTCCTTTAGGACGGACTGGTTGGATCTCCTTACAGTCCAAGGGACTCGCAAGAGTCTTCTCCAACACTGCAGTTCAAAAGCATTAATTCTTTGGGGCTCAGCTTTCTGTATTGTCCAACTCTCACATCCATACATGACTACTGGAAAAACCGTAGCTTTGACTAGACAGACTTTTGTTGGCAAAGTAATGTCTCTGCTTTTTAATATGCTGTCTAGGTTGGTCATAGCTTTTCTTCCAAGGGGTAAGCGTCTTTTAATTTCATGGCTGCAGTCACCATCTGCAGTGATTTTGGAGCCCAGAAAAATGAAGTCTGTCACAGTTTACATAGTTTCTGCATCTATTTGCCATGAAGTGATGGGAGCAGATGCCATTATCTTCATTTGCTGAATGTTGAGTTTTAGGCCAGCTTTTACACTCTCCTCTTTCACTTTCATCAAGAGGCTCTTTAGTTCTTCTTTGCTTTCTGCCGTAAGTGTGGTATCATCTGTATATCTGACGTTATTGTTATTTATCTTGGCAATTGTGACTCCAGCTTTGGCTTCATCCAGCCTAGCATTTCACATGATGTACTCTGCATGTAAGTTAAATGAGCAGGATGACAATATACAGCCTTGTCATCTTACTCCTTTCCCAATTTAGAAACGGTCTGTTGTTCCATGTCCGGTTCTAACTGTTGATTCTTGACCTGCATATAGAATTCTCAGGAGACAGGTAAGATGGTCTGATATTCCCATCTCTTAAAGAATTTTCCACAGTTTATTGTGATCCATACAGTCAAAGGCTTTGGCGTAGTCAATAAAGCAGAAATAGATGTTTTCCTAGAACTCTCTTGCTTTTTCTATGATCCAGCGGATGTTGGAAGTTTAATCTCTGGTTCCTCTGCCTTTTCTAAAACCAGCTTGAACATCTAGTTCATGGCTCATGTACTGTTGAAGCCTGGCTGGGAGAATTTTGAGCATTTCTTTGCTAGCATGTGAGATGAATGGAATTGCATGGTAGTTTGAGCATTCTTTAACATTGTCTTTCTTTGGGATTGGAATGAAAACTGACCTTTTCCAGTCCTGTGGCCACTGCTGAGTTTTCCACATTTGCTGGCATATTGAGTGCAGCACTTTCACAGCATCATCTTTCAGGATTTGAAATAGCTCAACTGGAATTCCATCACCTCCACTAGCTTTGTTCGTAGTGATGCTTCCTAAGGTCCACTTGACTTCACATTCCAGGATGTCTGGCTCTGGGTGAGTGATCACACCATCATGATTATCTAGGTCATTAAGATCTTTTTTGTATAGTTCTTCTGTGTATTCTTGCACACCTCCTCTCAATATCTTCTGCTTCTATTAGTTCCATACCATTTCTGTCCTTTATTGTGCCCATCTTTGCATGAAATGTTCCTTTGGTATCACTAATTTTCTTGAAGAGATCTCTAGTCTTTTCCATTCTATTGTTTTCCTCTATTTCTTTGCATTGATAACTGAGGAAGGCTTTTTAATCTCTGTGCTATTCTTTGGAACTCTGCATTCAAATGGGTATATCTTTCCTTTTCTCCTTTGCCTTTCGCTTCTCTTCTTTTCTCAACTATTTGTAAGACCTCCTCAAATAACCATTTTGCCTTTTTGCATTTCTTTTTCTTAGGGATGGTCTTGATCACTGCCTCCTATACAATGGCATGAACCTCTGTCCATAGTTCTTCAGGCACTCTGTCTATCAGATCTAATCCCTTGAACCTATTCATCACTTCCACTGTATAATCATAAGGGATTTGATATAGGTCATACCTGAATGGTCTAGTGGTTTTCCCTACTTTCTTCAATTTCAGTCTGAATTTGGTGGCAAGGAGTTCATGATCTGAGGCACATTCACTCCTGGTCTTGCTTTTATTGACTGTATAGAGCTTCTCCATCTTTAGCTGCAAAGAATATAATCAGTCTGATTTTGGTATCAACCATCTGGTGATGTCCATGTGTAGAGTCTTCTCTTGTGTTGTTGGAAGAGGGTGTTTGCTATGACCAGTGTGTTCTCTTGGCCAAACTCTGTTAACCTTTGCCCTGCTTCTTTCTGTACTCCAAGGCCAAATTTGCCTGTTACTCCAGGTATCTCTTGACTTCCTACTTTTGCATTCCAGTCCCCTATAATGAAAAGGACATCTCTTTTGGATGTTAGTTCTAGAAGGTCTTGTAGTTGAACAGACCTGTTCAACTTCAGATTTCCCAAACTGGGGATCTGGCAAAGGGACTGAGAACCCCCAGGGAATTTGACTTTGGAGGCTAGCGGGATTTGATTACAGAACTTTTGATTACAAGATTTTGATTTTAGGATTTTGATTACACAGGACTGGGGAAACAGACTCTTGGAGTGCACCAACAGAACCTTGTGCACACCAGAACCCAGGAGAAGGGAGCAGTGACCCCACAAGAGACAGACCCAGACTTGCCTGTGTGTGTCCAGGAGTCTCCAGTGGAGGTGTGGGTCAGCAGTGGCCTGCTGCAGGGTCAGGGCACTGAGTGGGGCAGTGTGCAGGAAACCTTTTGAAAGAGGTTGCTATTGTCTTCATTACCTCCACCTCAATCTGGTCAAACAACAGGGAGGGAACACAGCCCCGCCCATCAACTGAAAATTGGATTAAAGATTTACTGAGCATGGCCCCGCCCATCAGAGAAGACCCAGTTTCACCCTCAGTCAGTCTCTCCCATCAGGAAGCTTCCACAAGCTTCTTATCCTTATCCCTCAGAGGGCAGACAAAATGAAAACTAATCAAACTGATCACATGGACCACAGCCTTGTCTAACTCAATGAAACTATGAGCCATGCTGTGTAGGCATGGACCCAAGATGGACTGGTCATGGTAGAGAGTTCTGAAAAAACATGGTCCACTGGAGGAGGCACTAGCAAACCACTTTAGTATTCTTGCCTTGAGAACCCCATGAACAGTATGAAAAAGCATAAAGATATGACACTGAAAGATGAACCCCCCAGGTTGGTAGGTGCCCAATATGCTGCTGGAGATAAGTGGAGAAATAACTCCAGAAAGAAGAGATGGAGCCAAACAAAATGGAGCCAAGCGAAAACAAAGCCCAGTTGTGGATGTGACTGGTGATGCAAGTAAAGTTGGATGCCATAAAGAACAATATTGCATAGGAACCTGGAATGTTAGGCCCATGAATCAAGGTAAATTGAAAGTGGTCAAACAGGAGGTGGCAAGAGTGAACATCAACATTTTAGGAATCAGTGAACTAAAATGGACTGGAATGGGGGAATTTAACTCAGATGACCATTATATCTACTACTGTGGGCAAGAATCTTTTGGAAGAAATGGAATACTAGCCCTCATAGTCAACAAAAGAGTCTGAAATACAGTACTTGGGTGCAGTCTCAAAAACAACAGAATAATCTCTGTTCATTTCCAAGGCAAACCATTCAATATCACAGTAATCCAAGTCTATGCCCCAACCTGGTGGATATACATAAACAGAAAACTGATCTAGGCCTCTAATTCTTGTGGAAGCCAATATTGTAACTATAAAATAATCAAAATTTCAGTGTTTATTTTCCTTTAAAACAAAGGAGGTTAAACCCTAAAGTTTAAAGCATGATCAAGATTCTAATTTCTCTAAGCAGTCCTAGCCTATGAAATGAGCTGGTTCCAGGGAGACCTGATTAGTTTGCCACCTTTAAGTAGCTAGACAGGAGGAAGAAGTCAGCCCAGTCCCTCTCTCCCATCACTACCTATAATGAGCTGCTAAAAGGGTGGCATTGAAAAATATCTGATATTGATCTTTTTTCCCAGAGTGTTTTATACCAAGCGATGGCCAAGAGATCATTCTGTGAGGCCTGATCATTCTATGAGAATCAGTCATTCTGTAAGGAAATAATTTCTTGTATATTAGTTTAGATATCTTCACTTTTACAGTCTTGATTTTACACTTGTTTAAAGGGAGTCATATTTAGTTTTGTATGTATCTTTCAGGAATAAGAAATTAGTCTCAAAAAAGTCCTGAAATTTGTCTCTGGCAGTCATATCAATCTGTAACTCCTTGGGACCTCTTAGGAATTTGAAAATTATTGAACACAGTACCTTTAAAGAGGAAAGAGTTTTCTTTGTGCTCTGATTTGGGTGTTGTTGAGAGAAAGTGATCTTTAATTTGGAGACGGGCAGTCCTCTTGTCCTTCTGGAGACCTGTGGTGATAGCTCACAGACAGCCCTGGTGCCCTCAAGGCATTTACCTTTTTTTGAATATTCACTCCTACTTATTTAAAAGACTTAGAGAAAAACAGCTATGCTTACTCTTTTATTATGTTAATCTCATTTACATACTAACTGGAATTGTTTATGTAGGGGATTTTGACTGTGGTATTGTTTGCCTAAGGAAGAAAACTTGGTAGCAATCTTGTCATGCAATATTTACAGTCTGCATGCTGTATATATTTAGGGAATCTTGCTAAAATATTACATGACAGGAAATTTCAACAAGCATGTTTAAATGAATTCTAAGAAACCAGACAGAAAGGAAATATGCCTCTGTGGTTCTGAAACATTTATCTCCCTGGGTGGAAAAGGGTAGGGGTAAGCCTTTGAATGATAGATTGGCTGAGAGAAAAATGTACATTAATCTGTGGTTTAATGTGTTCCCTAAATGTCTTAATTGCTTTTAAAGCCATGTAAATAAATAACATTCAAAGGATGTGAATTAATATCCTAAGAAATGACTTTCCTGATATAGGGGCTCCTATTTCAAATAATATTTACAAGGCACTACAAATAATTTTTCAGTTCAGAAGAAGCCTGAGGCTGGGAAACCTGAATTTAGCAACTGTTAAGGTAGGAACATTTGTTTGTTTTGTTTTACAATGAGGTTAATCCTTGCCCTAGGTATTACTTGTTAGTTTATAAAGGAAGGAAGGATCACTCTCCCTGGGAGGAGACAAAGGATCTTGGATTGCTAAATCTTTATGGTGATTAAGGTACTTTAAAGCTAGAAATTGAATCTGAAGATAAACTCAAAATGCATTTAGTTTTATTTCTGAACAGAACATTTTATGTCTAAGAGAAAGAGAGGTTAAAGGTTTGTTTTAAACCAGCATCAATTTTAATGCTTCTCACTCAAATGATTAATAAAACAAAAATCTATAAGCAGATTATCATTTTGAAAGTTTTAATATCAACTTTATTTGATTTATAAAACTTAGCTTTTCCTCTCACTTTTGCACCTACAAGTGACCCGCTCCCTTACTCCTCCCCAACATATGAAGATTTCATAGTATTTTTATCTTTAATTCATGGAAAAAATTATTGTTGTTCAGTTGCTCAGTCATGTCCTACTCTTTGTGATCCCATGGACTGCAGCATGCCAGGCTTCACTGTCTTTCCCTATTTCCCGAAGTTTGCTTAAACTCATGTCCATTGAGTCGATGATGCCATCCAACCATCTCATCCTCTGTCATCCTCTTCTCCTCCTGCCTTCAATCTTTCCCAGCATCAGGATCTTTTCCAATGAGCAGGCTCTGGCTCTTTGTATCACGTGGCCAGAGTACTGGAGCTTCAGCTTCAGCATTAGTCATTCCAATGAATGTTCAGGGTTTATTTCCTAAAATGGTAAAAAAATACATGACCTCATATATAAATACATATAACTAGGTTGATATACATACATAAAACACACATTTCATAAAATAAATTTCACACTGTGTGTATGTATTATGATTTTTTTTTCCTATTCTGGGGAGAAGATGCTTGTTATGACCAACAAAATCAATCTCGTGGCCCATGAATGAGTTGCAACCAAGAGTTTGATTAAACACTGTCTAGCAAGGAGAGATAAGAAAACCTTCCTCAGTGATCAATGCAAAGAAATAGAGGAAAAAAACAGAATGGGAAAGATGAGAGATCTCTTCAAGAAAATTAGAGATACCAAGGGAACATTTCATGCAAAGATGGGCAGAATTAAGGACAGAAATGGTATGGACCTAACAGAAGCAGAAGATATTAAGAAGAGGTGGCAAGAATACACAGAAGAACTGTACAAAAAAGATCTTCACAACCCAGATAATCATGATGGTGTGATCACTCACGTAGAGCCAGACATCCTGGAATGTGGAGTCAAGTGGGCCTTAGAAAGCATCACTACAGACAAAGCTAGTGGAGGTGATGGAATTCCAGTTGAGCTATTTCAAATCCTGGAAGATGATGCTGTGAAAGTGCTGCACTCAATATGCCAGCAAATGTGGAAAACTCAGCAGTGGCCACAGGACTGGAAAAGGTCAGTTTTCATTCCAAATCTAAAGAAAGGCAATGCCAAAGAAGGCTCAAACTACCCCACAATTGTACTCATCTCACACGCTAGTAAAGTAATGCTCAAAATTCTCCAAGCCAAGCTTCAGCAATACGTGAACCTTGAACTTCTAAATGTTCAAACTGGATTTAGAAAAGGCAGAGGAACAAGAGATCAAATTGCCAACATCCACTGGATCATGGAAAAAGCAAGAAAGTTCCAGAAAAACGTCTATTTCTGCTTTATTGACTATGCCAAAGCCTTTGACTATGTGGATCACAATAAACTGTGGAAAAATTCTTCAAGAGATGGGAATACCAGACCACCTCACCTGCCTCTTGAGAAACCTATATGCAGGTCAGGAAGCAACAGTTAGAACTGGACATGAAACAACAGAGTGGTTCCAAATAGGAAAAGGAGTATGTCAAGGCTGTATATTGTCACCCTGCTTATTTAACTTCTATGCAGAGGACATCATGAGAAACGCTGGGCTGGAAGAAGCACAAGCTGGAATCAAGATTGCCAAGAGAAATATCAATAACCTCAGATATGCAGATGGCACCACCCTTATGGCAGACAGTGAAGAGGAACTAAAAAGCCTCTTGATGAAAGTGAAAGAGGAGAGTGAAAAAGTTGGCTTAAAGCTCAACATTCAGAAAACGAAGATCATGGCATCTGGTCCCATCATTTCATGGCAAATAGATGGGGAAACAGTGGAAACAGTGTCAGATTTTATTTTGGGGGGCTCCAAAATCACTGCAGATGGTGATTGCAGCCATTAAATTAAAAGACGCTTACTCCTTGGAAAGAAAGTTATGACCAACCTAGATAGCATATTCAAAAGCAGAGACATTACTTTGCCAGCAAAGGTCCGTCTAGTCAAGACTATGGTTTTTCCAGGGGTCGTGTATGGATGTGAGAGTTGGACTGTTAAGAAAGCTGAGCACTGAAGAATCGATGCTTTTGAACTATGGTGTTGGAGAAGACTCTTGAGAGTCCCTTGGACTGCAAGGAGATCCAACCAGTCCATCCTAAAGGAGATCAGTCCTGGGTGTTCATTGGAAGGACTGATGCTGAAGCTGAAACTCCAATACTTTGGCCACCTCATGCGAAGAGTTGACTCATTGGAAAAGACCCTGATGCTGGGAGGGATTGGGGGCTGGAGGAAAAGGGGACAACAGAGGATGAGATGGTTGGATGGCATCACCGACTTGATGGACATGAGTTTGAGTGAACTCTGGGAGTTGGTGATGGACAGGGAGGCCTGGGGTGCTGCGATTCATGGGATCGCAAAGAGCTGGACACGACTGAGCAACTGAACTGAACTGAACTGAGACTCTAGAGAAGTAATAGAATTGAAGAGCACATTCTTCTTTCAGGAGTTATGAAACCAAGTGAAACCAGCCTCCTTCTTTTACATTGTCTTCCGTATTTTCCTTCATGTTATACTTTTCTTTCTTGTTTGCTTTATTTAGACCTGAAATTTTAAAGATTGAAAAATGGAAAGATAATATTTATTATTGCTAGCTTCAGGAGCAGAGGAAGTTGTAGCTAGGAAGTATCTCATAGAATAAATTGTTAAGGAATGAAATAGCTGTAACTTGTGTTATGACTAATGGATCCTTGTTGGTTACACTTTAAACCTATCGTTCAATCAGTTCAGTTCAGTTGCTGAGTTGAGTATGACTCTTTGTGACCCCACGGACTGCAGCACACCAGGCTGCAGTCCAAGACCATCTCCTGGAGCTTGCTCAGACTCATGTCCATCAAGAAAGTGATGCCATCCAACCATCTCATCCTCTGTTGTCCCCTTCTCCTCCTTCCTTCAAGCTTCCCCAGCATCAGGGTCTTTTCAAATGAGTTAGTTTTTCCCATCAGATGGCCAAAGTACTGGAGCTTCAGCTTTAACATCAGTCCTTCCCATGAATATTCAGGACTAATGTCCTTTAGGATTGACTGGTTTGATCGCCTCGCAGTCCAAAGGACTCTCAAGAATCTTCAATACCACAGTTCAAAGGCATCAATTCTTTGGTGCTCAGCTTTCTTTATAATCCAACTCTCACATCCATACATGACTACTAGAAAAACTATAGCTTTGACTAGATGGACCTTTGTTGGCAAAGTAATGTGTATGCTTTTTAATATGCTGTCTAGGTTGGTCATAGTTTTTCTTCCAAGGGGTAAATGCCTTTTAATTTCATGGCTGCAGTCACCATCTGCAGTGATTTTGGAGCCCAAGAAAATAAAGTCTGTCACAGTTTTCATTGTTTCCACCTCTATTTGCCATGAAGTGATGGGACCAGATGTCGTGATCTTAGCTTTTTGAATGTTGAGTTTTAAGCCAGCTTTTACACTCTCCTCTTTCACTTTCATCAAGAGGCTCTTTAGTTCCTCTTTGCTTTCTGTCATAAGGATGGTGTCATATGCATATCTGAGTTTATTGATATTTCTTTCAGCAATCTTAATTCCAGCTTTGGCTTCATCCAGCCTGGCATTTCACATGATGTATTCTGCATATAAGTTAAATAATCAGGGTGACAATACAGAGCCTTGTCATCTTACTCCTTTCCCAATTTAGGACCAGTCCGTTGTTCCATGTCCAGTTCTAACTGTTGCTTCCTGACCTGCATACAGATTTCTCAGGAGGCAGGTAAGGTGGTCTGATATTCCCAATCTCTTAAAGAATTTTCCACAGTTTGTTGTGATCCACACAAAGGCTTTGGTGTAGTCAATAAAGAAAGAAAGTGAAGTTGCTCAGTCGTATCCAATTCTTTGTGACCCCATAGACTGTACCCTACCAGGCTCCTCCATCCATGGGATTTTCCAAGCAAGAATACTGGAGTGGATTGCCATTTCCTTCCCCAGGAGATCTTCCCAACCCAGGGGTTGAACCCAGGCCTCCTGCATTGTAGGCAGATACTTTACCGTCTGAGGCACCAGAGAAGTCTTTCTAGTCAATAAAGCAGAAGTAAATGTTTTTCTGAAACTCTCTTGCTTTTTCTATGATCCAGTGATGTTGGCAATTTAATCTCTGGTTCCTCTGCCTTTTCTAAATCCAGCTTGAACTTCTGAAAGTCCTTGGTTCATGTACTGTTGAAGTCTAGCTTGGAGAATTTTGAGCATTACTTTACTAGCCTGTGAGATGAGTACAATTGCATGGTAGTTCGAGCACTCTTTGGCATTGCCTTTCTTTAGATTTGGAATGAAAACTGACCTTTTCCAGTCCTGTGGCCACTGCTGAGTTTTCCACATTTGCTAGCATGTTGAGTGCAATACTTTCACAGCCTTATCTTTTAGGATTTAAAGCTTAGCTGGAATTCCATCACCTCCACTAGCTTTGTTTGTCGTGATGCTTCCTAAGGCCCATTTGGCTTTGCATTCCAGGACGTCTGGCTGTAGGTGAGTGATCACACCATTGTGGTTATCTGGGTCATTAAAATCTTTTCTGTATAGTTCTTCTTTATATTCTTGCCGCCTCTTCTTATTATCTCTGCTTCTGTAAACCTGTTGTAGAGTTAGGCTTTAATTATAGATATATTCACTTCATGTTTACATGGATCTACAGCCTTGCTTTTTAAGCACAGTGTATGCCACCTAGTGTGAAGAAGTGACTCACTAGAAAATACCCTGATGCTGGGAAAGATTGAAGGCCTGAGGAGAAGGGGACGACAGAGGATGAGATTGTTGGATGGTATCATCAACTCAAAGGACATGAGTTTGAGCAAGCTCCAGGAGATAGTGAAGGACAGGGAAGTCTGGCAGCTGCAGTCCACGGGGTCGCAAAAGTCAGACATGACTGAGTGACTGAACAACAACCACAGTACTAGATATAGTTGGTTTCTGCTCTTGCGCATAGGATCTGATAGAGCAGATAGATGATGTAGACAAGTTCAGAAACAAATAAAAAAGTACACATTGTGATGAAGA
This sequence comes from Bos javanicus, assembly GCF_032452875.1. Taxonomy (NCBI): domain Eukaryota; kingdom Metazoa; phylum Chordata; class Mammalia; order Artiodactyla; family Bovidae; genus Bos; species Bos javanicus. Next base: position 82,484,955 of record NC_083870.1, read on the forward strand.
AGGAAATGGAGTACCGTGATAGGGAAACCTATGGTGACATTTTAAAATGGCATTGCCTGGTGGGTCTTTTAAGCTGAGATCTAAAGGATAAGGAACCAGTCTACATAAGAGTTTTGGAGTAGCTGTTGTGTGGTGAGGAGGCAAGGAGGCGGGTGGAGAGGAGTGTTCCAGGTGGCAGAATGACCAAAAATGGCACAAGTCGTGAGGCAAAAAAGAGCTTGGCTTGTTGGACAGGAACTTTTTGTGGCAGAGGAACAGGAAATGCAGCTTGACATCGAACAGGGTCTTAGAGGCCATGGAGAGGAGTTTGGACACATATAAAAAGAGATCAGTCCTGATAACAGTGACGTAATGAAATATCTAATTAATTAGCATGTCTTACTGTTATCCAGCCTTCTAATACCCTTTTCAAGAATGCATGTATTTTCTTTGGTAATTTTCCATTTGGAAATGCCCAGCATTTTATTTTTTCTATTATCTATCCCTATAATCGACCTGATTGGCTTTTAGAAAGAATGTGTTGAAGTCTTACAAAGAGATTCAGATATGGATCCTAAGCTAATGAAGTTGCAGAATACTAGCAGAGTTAAGATACATAAAATATTATAAAGTAGAATGTATTAAGTGGGCTAAAAGATATAAATAAAATACTCCTGGGAGTTCAGAAGAGAGATTTATTGTAGCACTGGGGGATTGAGGGGAAGGGGAGGGGAGGATTAAGAAAGACTTCCTGAAGGAGGTAGCATTTGCTCCTGGTTTTGAAAGGATAAATGGGATTTAAACATTAGGAAGTTGAGTAAAGGACAAAAAGTCCTGTTAAAAGTTCCAAGTATAAATGAGTGCCTGTGTGTTTAGCGTGGTCCTTACTACATTGCGGATCCTCAATTTGATATGATTGTCACCAGACCCCTGGGAGACATCCAGGACTAAAATAGTTTGAGAGTGTTATGCAGTAGGATTGAAGTTCATAACCCTCTGCAGGAAATTATCTGTAGATTCAGCCAGGGCTGTTTGTCTTGATTTTCTCAGCTGCTTAAATTTATTAACAAATTATATGGAGGCCTAAAGAATTAGAGAGGCAGTTTTAAAAGCACTGAATGGGGAAATGAGGAGTCCAGTCTTCTTATTTTCTTGTCTTGATGTGTGATCTGTTTCCTCTGCTGGTAAAATGGAAAGTGATGTTTCTGTCCCTCTACCCTCTTCCTTTGAAGGCAGAGATAACTACAAGTGGTTTGAAAAAATTCAGAAGAAAGATACTGCATAAATCAAATCAATAAAAACAACAATTAAGAAAGCACTATGATGCAAAATGTTGTTTAAACTCTTAGGCAGAAGGCTTTGTATAGAATCATGGGATAATTTGAAATTCTCTGTTCCCTTTTTTAAACAAAATATCTCAGTTAGGAAGTTAAAAGACGACTGGAGATATTTAAATTTGTGGCTAAGTGTGGTCAATTCTGAAGGGATTCTATAAGGCTGTTTGTCCTGACTAACTGGGTGGGGAGGATGGGGGTGGTGTCCTTTGTTAAAATCTGAAAGTGGAAAGCTAAATTCAACACCAGTTTAAAAAGCAGCATTCACAATAATTTCAGGATGCAATTACATCAATTATAGCCAAAGCATAAAAAATATTTGGAGTAAGGCTCTAGAGGCTGTACAGAAGAATTTCTTAGAAAATAGGGATTTCTTGAAAACTAAGATGCAGCATTGTTTTATTTTATTTTGAAAGCCATTGCTGTATATCTTGAAAAAAAGACTACAGTTGAAGAATGGTAAAGTATATTGTGATGAAGCATTTATTATATTCACCAACCTCCCAATTCTCTTAACCTTAATATATTTAAATAATTATGATTACTACTTGAAGGAGATTATTCTTTCTGATCCTAATTTGAAGTAATTCTGACTGTAAATACTAAGAAGACAAAAGAAAATTAAGACCTTTAGTTAATTAATGAAGCTATTTCCTAAAGAATTTAAAAAACTCTCGATACATATTAACCTTTCAAAATCGTAGCAATACCATCAACTATATATTTGTTTTATATGTTATTTAGTGATTTCTGATATCTTCTTCAAAGAAAATATTTTGAATGAAACTTTAACTTTTACTTATTATTTTATAGGTAGACCCTAATCCCAAACCAGGGTTTCTAGAGGTTATGTTCTAATGTGTAAAATATTTAGAAAGGTTAAAAAAAAAAATATTGAAAATAACTATTTTGTCTTTTAAACCAAAGTTTTGATATTAAACTGGGTTGAATGTGGACTGACCTTATGGGAATGAGAAAATAAGCTTTCTTGGAGATGGCATAGCAAGAAAAAAGTTGACTTTGTGCATAATTATACTTAAGTACTTACGTCCAGCTTTAAGATACTACATTAATGATACCAATTATACAAATGTTTCACCCTTTTAAATATATTTTTCTATGTTATAACAAACAGCTTCCCTGTAGCTCAGACAGTAAAGAATTTGCCTGCAATGCGGGAAACTCAGGTTCTATCCCTGGGTTGGGAAGATCTCCTGGGGAAGGGAATGGCTACCCACGCCAGTATTCTGGCCTGGAGCATTCCATGGACAGAGGAGCCTGGCAGGCTATAGTCTATGGGGTCGCAAATAGTTGGAAATGACAGAGCGACTTTCACTTCATTTCACGTCATGGTATAATAAAACTTGGATTATTCTACACATGTGTGTATGTATGGGGGCTTCCCAGGTGGCGCTAGTAGTAAAGAACTTGCCTGCCAATGCAGGAGACATAAAAGAGGAGGGTTCCATCCCTGGGTTGGGAAGATCCCCTGGAGGAGGCATGGCAACCCACTCCTATATTCTTGCCTGGAGAATGCCATGAACAGAGAAGCCCGGCGGGCTGTAGTTGATAGGGTTGCAAAGAGTCAGACATGACTGAAGCAACTGAGCACACATACATGTGTATATATGAGCCTCTGAATATACATATTTTAATTCTTGCTTATTGTCTTGGACCAGATAGATCCTTAAAATGGGTCCAGTTAGAGTTATTGGTAATGGTACTTGATGTAAATAATGAATATTGTAATTTAAATGCTTTTGTTTCTTTCTCCTCTAAGTTTTCTTTGTGATACCATATATCATTTTCAAATTCTCTTCTGTAAAGTACTCCAAAATAATTATGAGGTGCATGTCTGCTCAGTCACTTCAGTAATGTCCAACTCTGCAACCCTATGGACTGTAGCTTGCCAGGCTCCTCTGTCCATGGGATTCTTCAGGCAAAGATACTGGAGTGAGTTGTCATGCCCTCCTCCAGGGGATCTTCCTGACCCAGGGATGGAATCCGAGTTTCTTATGTCTCCTTCGTTGGCAGGCAGGTTCTTTACCACTAGCACCCCCCTGGGAAGCCATTTATGGGGTAATGTGATAAAATTAATAAGCTATGTTATAGATAACCATGAGAAGAAAATCAGTCCCATTCACTTTACACTCACATCTAATTCTTGACCCGTATTTAGTACTGGCTTGTTTATCCACTTTTCTACAACTTACTCTTGGAGGCTATTGTCTAAAATAAGAGCCAGCTTCAAATAATGATAACTTCTTATCCTTAAAGATGATTGAAAGAATGTGCTTTAGTTTGCAAAGACCTTTTCAAACAGAATTCTAAAATGTTTTGAGTATTTGAAAATAAACATACGATCTGCCAAGATGAACTCTCAGAGAGACAACACGCCTCTGGAAAGAGAACAGCTTTATGTAGCACTGCTTTTCTCTATCTCAGAAATATTTTCCATGTGAATATAATGCATCTTACTGGGATTTAACTCCACACCCCCAGTCCCCACCCCCAAGTTTTGTGAGCCATTACACACTCTTGGCTACTGAACTCAGGAGATATTTGAACTCTGGTCACCTGCTCTGATTCTCGGAGCTCTTTATCCTGCTCTCCTGAGTTGAGTGTGTTTTGCAGTGGGTGTACTCTACTGTGGTCTCCCTCTGCTGTTTATCCTGTATTCTGGCAAATCCATCACAGCAGACAAAAGATATACATGAATAGTATTTTGTTAATAAGTCACAAAGGGAAGGTGTCATACTGGGTATTAAGATGACTTTTTAAGGTAGCTTGAGGTTGTCTTCTCTTGGCAAAACTCTATTAGCCTTTGCCCTGCTTCATTCTGTACTTCAAGGCCAAATTTGCCTGTTACTCCAGGTGTTTCTTGACTTTCTACTTTTGCATTCTAGTCTCCTATAATGAAAAGGACATCTTTTTTGGGTGTTAGTTCTAGAAGGTCTTGTAGGTCTTCACAGAACCATTCAACTTCAACTTCTTCAGCGTTACTGGTTGGGAGATAGGCGTGGATTACCATGATATTGAATGGTTTACAAACAGAGATCATTCTGTTGTTTTTGAGACTGCATCTAAGTACTGCATTTCGGACTCTTTTGTTGACTATGATGGCTACTCCGTTTCTTCTAAGGGATTCCTGCCCACAGTAGTAGATATAATGGTCATCTGAGTTAAATTCACCCATTCCAATCCATTTTATTTTGCTGGTTCCTAGAATGTCGATGTTCACTCCTGCCATCTCTGGTTTGACCACTTCTAATTTGCCTTGATTCATGGACCTAACATTCCAGGTTCTTATGCAATACTGTTCTTTACAGCATCCGACTTTACTTCCATCACCAGTCCCATCCACAACTGGGTGTTGTTTTTGCTTTGGCTCCATCCCTTCATTCTTTCTGAAGTTATCCACTGATCTCCACTGATCCACTGATCTCCACTGATCTACAGTAGCATATTGGGCACCTACTGACTTGGGGAGTTCATCTTTCAGTGTCCTATCTTTTTGTCTTTTCATACTGTTCATGGGGTTCTCAAGGCAAGAATACTGAAGTGGTTTGCCATTCCCTTCTCCCGTGGACCACATTCTATCAGACCTCTCCACCATGACCTGTCTGTCTTGCGTGGCCCCACATGGCATGGCCTAGTTTCATTGAGTTAGAGAAGACTGTGGTCCATGTGATCAGATTGGCTAGTTGTCTGTGATTGTGGTTTCAGTCTGTCTGCCCTCTGATGCCCTCTCTCAGCGCCTACTATCTTACTTGGGTTTCTCTTACCTTGGATGTGGGGTATCTCCTCACGGCCACCGATCCTGACCTTGGAAGTGAGGTATCTCCTCTCTGCCAGTCACCACTCCTGTGCTACTCGCCACTCAGCAGCCATGCCCTCTCTCAGCACCTACCATCTTGGACGTGGGGTATCTCACGCACTGGTCGTAGCAAACATCCTCTTCTAACAACACAAGAGAAGACTCTACACATGGACTTCACCAGATGGCCAACACCAAAATCAGATAGATTATATTCTTTGCAGCCAAAGATGGAAAAGCTCTATACAGTCAGCAAAAACAAGACCAGGAGCTGACTGTGGCTCAGATCATGAACTCCTTATTGCCAAATTCAGACTTAAATTGAAGAAAGTAGGGAAAACCACTAAACCATTCAGGTATGACCTAAATCAAATCCCTTATGATTTTACAGTAGAAGTGAGAAATAGATTTAAGGGAGTAGATCTGATAGAGTGCCTGATGAACTATGGATGTAGATTTGTGACACTGTGTAGGAGACAGGGATCAAGACCATCCCCAAGAAAAAGAAATGCAAAAAAGCAAATGGCTGTCTGAGGAGCCCTTACAAATAGCTGTGAAAAGAAGAGAAGCCAAAAGCAAAGGAGAAAAGGAAAGATATGCCCATTTGAATGCAGAGTTCCAAAGAATAGCAAGGAGAGAAAAGAAAGCCTTCCTCAGCAATCAATGCAAAGAAATAGAGGAAAACAATAGAATGGGAACAACTAGAGATCTCTTCAAGAAAATTAGAGACACCAAAGGAACATTTCATGCGAAGATGGACTCAATAAAGGACAGAAATGGTGTGGACCTGACAGAAGCAGAAGATATTAAGAAGAGGTGGCAAGAATACATAGAAGAACTGTACAAAAAAGATCTTCATGACCCAGATAATCAGGATGGTGCCTGACATCCTGGAATGTGAAGTCAAGTGGGCCTTAGGAAGCATCACTATGAACAAAGCTAGTGGAGGTGATGGAATTCCAGTTGAGCTATTCCAAATCCTGAAAGATGATGCTGTGAAAGTGCTGCACTCAATATGCCAGCACATGTGGAAAACTCAGCAGTGGCCACAGAACTGGAAAAGGTCAGTTTTCATTCCAATCCCAAAGAAAGGCAATGCCAAAGAATGCTCAAACTTCTGCACAATTGCACTCATCTCACACACTAGTAAAGTAATGCTCAAAATTCTCCAAGCCAGGCTTCAGCAATATGTGAACCGTGAACTTCCTGATGTTCAAGCTGGTTTTAGAAAAGGCAGAGGAGCCAGAGATCAAATTGCCAACATCCGCTGGATCATGGAAAAAGCAAGAGAGTTCCAGAAAAACATCTATTTCTGCTTTATTGACTATGCCAAAGCCTTTGACTCTGTGGATCACAATAAACTATGGAAAATTCTTAAAGAGAATGCATGTCAAGAAGCAACAGTTAGAACTGGACATGGAACAACAGACTGGTTCCAAATAGGAAAAGGAGTACGTCAAGGCTGTCTATTGTCATCCTGCTTATTTAACTTATATGCAGAGTACATCCTGAGAAATGCTGGGCTCTAGGAAGCACAAGCTGGAATCAAGATTGCCAGGAGAAATATCAATAACCACAGATATGAAGATGACCCTACCCTTATGGCAGAAAGCGAAGAAGATCTAAAGGGTCTCTTGATGAAAGTGAAAGAGGAGAGTGAAAAGTTGGCTTAAAGCTCAACATTCAGAAAACTAAAATCATGGCATCTGGTCCCATCACTTCATGACAAATAGATGGGTAAGCAGTGGAAACAGTGGCTGACTTTATTTTTTGGGCTCCAAAATCACTGCAGATCATGATTGCAGCTATGAAATTAAAAGACACTTGTTCCTTGGTAGGAAAGTTATGACCAACCTATAGAGCATATTCAAAAGCAGAGACATTACTTTGCCAACAAAGGTCCGTCTAGTCAAGGCTATGGTTTTTCCAGTGGTCATGTATAGATGTGAGAGTTGGACTATAAAGAAAGCTGAGTGCCGTAGAATTGATGCTTTTGAACTGTGGTGTTGGAGAAGACTCTTGAGAGTCCCTTGGACTGCAAGGAGATCCAACCAGTCCATCCTAAAGGAGACCAGTCCTGGGTGTTCATTGGAAGGACTGATGCTGAAGCTGAAACTCCAATACTTTGGCCACCTGATGCAAAGATCTGACTCATTTGAAAAGACCCTGATGCTGGGAAGGACTAAGGGCAGGAGGAGAAGGGGATGACAGAGGATGAGATGGTTGGATGGCGTCACCAACTCAATGGACATGAGTTTGAGTAAACTCCAGGAGTTGGTGATGGATAGGGAGGCCTGGCGTGCTGCAATTCATGGGGTCGCAAAGAGTCAGACACGACTGAGTGACTAAAACGAACTGAACTGAACTGAGGTTGTATTCAAGTGAAGGGTGACTGTAAGAGAGTAATGAATAGCCAGAGATCTTAAGGATTGGTGGAGCCTCTTGAGATTGTCAGAAAGTGAAAGTAGAAGTCACTCAGTTGTGCCCAACTCTTTGGGACCCCATGGACTATACTGTCCACGGAATTCTCCAAGCCAGAATACTGGACTGGGTAGCCTTTCCCTTCTCCAGGGGATCTTCCCAACTCAGGTCTCCCTCATTGCAGGTACATTATTTACCAGCTGAGCCACAAGGAAAGTCCAAGAATACAGGAGTGGGTAGCCTAGCCCTTCTTCCTGCCCCAGGAATCGAACTGGGGTCTCCTGCATTGCAGGTGGATTCTTTACCAACTGAGCTGGATTCTTTACCAAATTGAAGTTGTCAAGAGCATTATAAAATCGCTGAAGCCTTGCAGGATTGATAGCTGTAGGAGAGGTAGCAGAAGACACCTGTTATCTAAGGGGTAGAGTGACTTCAGGGGATTTGGAGAGAACAATTGCTGACCTAAAAATCATCTCCACAGGGGCTATGCTAAACCAACTACATATAGACCGATTTCATTTGCACACCTATCTCAGGAATGCAAGCCACCAGAGCTACCGGGACTAAACAAGATATTCATGCAATTAAGCTTTACTCTGACATTAAAAATCAAATAATAGTGTGTGTTGTAGAATGGGGAAGGTATCCAGATTTGCTGTTTTTGCCAACATTGAGGACAACAATATATAATTTATTCTTTCGTTTGCTTTGGTGATTTAGAATAGTAGTCTCCTAAGTGGAGGAAAGTGTAAAACAGGGAGATGAGGGATTCTGAGAGATGAGAGTCGGAATTGTACGATACAGAGGCTTTCCAGGGACTTTGGTTTTTTTGTTTGCTTCCAGTTTACTGTGAGGTGATTGCAGCTGGCATTTGTTGGGTTAAGTGAAATTTATAGATTATATTACATAGTTAAATTATTTTAAATAACCTGACAAATTGTGCATATAATTTAAGCATGAAAAGATTCCTGCAAAGAAACTTTGAAGATATTATTGATGATAAAATGGTAGTACTAACTTTCTCCTCCTCCTAGTAGAGGTCTTCCTTAGCCGCATTACAAGGTAAAAATAATTACGATCTAAATAGAGCTCTTTTTAGCACATTACAAAATAAAAGCAATGCATTGATAATCTAATTAGAGCTGACAAGAAATTGGCCAAAGAAATTAGCCAAAGAACTTTTTATCAAGAAGAGTTTTTGAAATATGGGTTTATTTTCACTATTGTTGATGATAAACTTCATCCTAAATGTGTATTATGCTTTGAGAGTAATAATTTTAAAAATCTTTAAAAAGTACTTGTTATAGGGCAGTCCTCTCCTCCAGTTCTGACGGTAAAGCATCTGCCTACAAAGCAGGAGACCCCGGTTCAATCCCTGGGTCAGGAAGATCCCCTGGAGAAGGAAATGGCAATCCACTCCAGTACTCTTGCCTGGATAATCCCATGGACGGAGGATCCTGGTAGGCTACAGTTCATGGGATCGCAAAGAGTCGGACGTGACTGAGCAACTTCACTCACTTTGTTATAGGGCAGGTGGTCTTCCTAGGTGGCTCAGTGGTAAAAAAGAAAAATCTGCAGTCAATGCAGGAGACACAGGAGACACTGGTTTGATCCCTGGGTTGGAAAGATCCCCTGGAAGAGGAATTGGCAACCCACTCTGGTATTCTTGCCTGGAAAATTCCATGGACAGAGGAGCCTGTTGGGCTATAGTCCATGGGGTCACAACGAATCAGACACAACATAGTGACTGAACAGCAACAATTCTAATGGAGCTTACTTTCTGTCAAGACAACAAAAATATCACTGTTGGTACATTACCTTAGAAAGAAATAAGTGTTAAAGGGAAGAGGAACAGGCTAAAGGAATTAGGAGTGCTAGGAGTGGGGCATAGGTGTAACTTTAAACAGAGTTGTCTTGGTAGGCCTGAAAGGAACGTTTGCATGGACACTGGAAGGAGATGTATATTTGGTATACTATCCTGTGGTCCAGTGATAAAGAATCCGCTTGCCAATGCAGGAGATGCAAGAGACATGGGTTCTATCCTTGGGCCCAGAAGATCCCCTGGAGTAGGAAATGGCAACCCTGTCCAGTATTCTTGCCAGGAAAATTCCATGGACAGAGGAGCCTGGCAGGCAGGCTACAGTCCACGGGGTTGCAAAGAGTCAGACAGGACTGAATGACTAGGCATACACACACACACACACACACACACACACACGATATCTGAATGCCATGAATTCTTTAAATTGGGATATATTTATAGTTGTTGAAGATAATATGAAAATGCCAGGCCCATAGTATGTACTAGTTTCAATAGCAATATGGAAAAAAGAAAGACTAACATTTATTAAATGGCTACTTGGGCTACGTACTGATTACATTATTTTATATAATCCTGTAAGGCAAATATCATCAGCCTCATTTTATAATCAAGGCTTAGGGGTGCAAAGTACCTTGCATATGGTCACAGCTGAGTAGGTGATAGAGCTGGTGCTAGACATTAATTCCTAATCTTGTTCTCTGTTACAGTACTAGGTTCAACGTTTGCTAGAATTGTGTTCAGAAAGATTCTGGGCCAGATCCAAGATCCTACAAAAAGAAACACTTCTATCAGTGTCATAACACAGGAATAGAGAGTAGTATATCTCTATACTGCCATGCTAGTTCTTGAGATAGACACCTCAAAAACAAATGAGAGTCAATTTGGATACTTTATGATGTAGTTTGCAAGCAATATTTTGAAAGGATCCCTCTTATATGAATCATGTACTTTTTCTAAAACATGACACTTCCCTAATAATCTTTTGTACTCTACCTCTGTCTAATGAATAAACCGTCACTGATGTGACCCTAATCTACCTTCCCATAATTTTATTTTTCTGACTTACTTGTTGGTGTGTTTTTTTTTCTATCTAGCGTGCTTATACAATCCATTAAAATTACCCATATTTCAAATTATGGCTTTCTAGTAAAATAGAATGTTTCTATTATTAGGAATACCTACTCAGAGACAAGTGTGTCATTGATAATGTAGAAGGAATGAATGTACTATCTTATGGGGCATACAATTTTTTAATCTTTAATTAAACATTTAATAGAAATGGTATAATGAGAGACTTCCCTTTCACTTTCCACTTTCACGCACTGGAGAAGGAAATGGCAACCCACTCCAGTGTTCTTGCCTGGAGAATCCCAGGGATGGGGAGCCTGGTGGGCTGCCGTTTATGGGGTCGCACAGAGTCGGACACGACTGAAGTGACTTAGCATAGCATAGCAATGGTTATTGTTAGAGACCATGAAGTCAACCATGTACTACCTAAGTGTATGTTCTGGGGTATATTACTTATAAACTCAGTGAAATTTCAGTTTCTTCATCTCAATAGCATCAGATTCTTCAGTATTAGAATTTGCTCTTTAGTGCCTGGTATGTATGTATGTATTAATATTTATATTAAATATTCCATATGTACTTGAAAAAAAGAGTTTTCAGAGTTCTATCATTAACCCAAGTATATAAATTGTGTTCTTTAAAACATCTGTATCTATACATATCTGTATCATTGCTGGGAGAAGTAAGTTAGAATTTAATAACGTAACAGTAGGGTTGGAGAAGTAGGTGTTGGAGAAGACTCTTGAGAGTCCCTTGGACTGCAAGGAGATCCAACCAGTCCATTCTAAAGGAGATCAGTCCTGGGTGTTCTTTGGAAGGAATGATGCTAAAGCTGAAACTCCAGTACTTTGGCCACCTCATGTGAAGAGCTGACTTATTGGAAAAGACTTTGATGCTGGGAGGGATTGGGGGCAGGAGGAGAAGGGGACGACAGAGGATGAGATGGCTGTATGGCATCACTGACTCGATGGATGTGGGTTTGGGTGAACTCTGGGAGTTGGTGATGGACAGGGAGGCCTGGAGTGCTGCGATTCATGGGGTTGCAAAGAGTCAGACATGACTGAGCGACTGAACTGAACTGAACTGAGAGTTGGAAGTACTCTGCATGTTTGCTTTCTATATTTTAAGGCCATGTTTTTAGGTGTGGCTAAATTCAGAACTGTTGGAGCTTCTTGGTGAATTTATCTTTTCATTATGTAGTGATTCTCTTTTGTACCTATGCATATTTGCTTTAAAGTTTATCTTAACTAATATTTATAGTCTACATCAACTTTCTTTTGGTAAGAATTTGAATAGAAATAACTTTCCCACTCCTTTACTTTCAACCTTTCTATGATATTATATTGTTTTATGTTTTAGGTGTTTCTTTTACAAATACACATGCAAAGTTTTATTTTATTAACTCAATATGAATTTCTGTTTTTTACTGGCAAATTTAGTTGATTTATATTAATTGCAATTTTGGATATTTATTGTTATCATCTCCTTTCATGCTTTATAGTTATCTTAGCTTTTCTTTGTTCCTTCTCCTTGCTTTGCTCTTTTTCTACATTCTATTGCTTTGCTTACATTTTTTGTGTTCTTTTTCTTTCCTTTCTGTTGTTTTGAAAGTTATACATTCAGTTCTCCTTTACTGGTTAGCTATATATTTTATTGAAATTTTTATTGTGAAATATTTTAGACACACAAAAGAATATATATAATGTACATATAAGTTATAAAAATAATGAAATTAACACCCATATAACCATCACACAGATTAAAAAAGAAAGACTGTCAACAACTCAATTGAAGCCTTCAGGGAACCATTTCCTACTATCTTTGCCAGAGATAATTACAATCCTGAATTTTTAAAACCATATTTACCTTGCTCTTTTAAAAATACTTTATGTATATCACACATACATATACACATTTTACATGTTTGTGAACTTAAGCAGAGTCATACTGTGTATATTCTTTTGCAACTTGCTTTTTCACCTCTACATTATGCATTACATTTATGAGGTTTATCTGGGTTGATATGGTTGGTTTAGTTGCTAAGTAGTGTCCGACTTTTGTGACCCTATGGACTGTAGTCTGCCAGGCTCCTCTGTTCATGGGATTTCCCAGAAAAGAATACTGGAGTGGGTTGCCACGTCCTTCTCCAGGGGATTTTCCTGACCCAGGGATTGAACCCACATCTTGTTCATTGGCAAGCAGATTCTTTACTACTACTGAGCCACCAGGGAAGCCCCTGGGTTGATATGCACCCTTCTAATCAATTAATTTTATACTCTTAAATTTTCCTGATCAATATAGCTAGAAATATATCAGTTTTACTGATTTTTCTCATCATTTGATTTCACTGATTTTTTTTTTATTGGTTTTTGTTTAGATCTTTATGACTTCCTTTCTGTTTCTTATTTTCGGTTTAATTTTTTTTTTTGGCTGAAGTAATTGGTTTGAAATCTCTTTTTTTTTCTAATATAGATGTTTTAGTGCTGTAAACTTTCCTTTGAGTATGGCTTTATCTACATCCCACAAATTTTGATATGCTGTATTTTCAGTTTTATATAGTTGAAAACAGTTTGTATTTTTTTTTATATCTTCTTTGACTTATGGGTTATGTATTAATAGAAGTTTAGTTCCCCAACAGTCAGAGATTTTCTGCATGTCCTTGTTATTGATTTCTAGTTTAATTCCATTGTGCTTACTCTGTATGACTTGAATATTTTTAAATATAAGAAGACTTATTTTATTGCTCAGAATATGGTCTCTATCATAGTAAATGTTCTATGGTACACTTGAAAACAGTGTGTATTCTGCTGTTGTTGGGTGGAGTGTTCTATTGATATAAATATTAATTATATTAGGTTGGTCGACAGTTTTTCAAGTCTTCTATATAGTTGCTCATTTTCTTTCTAGTTATTTGACCAGTTTGGGTAGAAGGAAATTGAAATCTCTGATTAAGATTGTAGACTTATTTACTTCTTACAGCTCAATCAGGTTTTTCTTCATATATTTTGATGCTTAATTATTAGGTTTATAAACTTAAGATTTTTACCCTCTTAATGAATCAACTCTTTTATCTTTATGAAATAACTTTTTGTATTCCTGGTAATAGTCTTTGTTCTGAAATTTACTTTGATAGCACTTCCAGCTTTTCATTAGTATTAGCATAGAATAACCTTTGCCATTCTTATACTTTTAACCTATTTGTATCTTTATATTCAAAGTGGGTTTTTTTGTAGGCAGCATATAGTTGGGTTTGTTTTTTTACCCAATTTGGTAACCGATACCTTTTAATTGGGAGTTGTTATACCATTTACGTTTAATGTGATTATTTGTGATGGTTAGGTTTAAATCTGCCATCTTATTTTTTGTTTGTTCTTCCTTTCTTCTCCTTTTCCTCTTTTACTGCTTTTTACTGAATTGGTATTTTCTTATAATCTTATTTTATCTTCTTTATTGCTTTATTAATTCTACTTTTCTTTGTTATGTTAGTGTTTGATTTAGAATGCATTGTGTTCATCTAATTTATAACAGTTTACATTCGAGTTATAGTCATATTAATATAACTACCTTATATTAATATCCTAGTATATTTCCATTGCTCCCCTCCCAGCCTTTGTGCTGACGTCATGTATTTTGCATGCTATATACCTTCCCACCATATTGTTATTACTTTTATTTATATTTTAATGAGATTTAAATAAGAAGAAACATTTTCTCACACAGTTATCATTTCTGGTGCTCTTCTTCATTTTTTTTTTGCAGCATGTGGGATCTAGTTCCCTGACCAGGGATTGAAACTAGACCCCCTTGAATTTGGAATGCAGAGTCTAAGGCACTGGACCAATAGGAAAATCCCCAAAAACAGCTTTCTTGAGGACTAAGTCACATGATTCACTCATTTAAAGTGTACAATTCAACAGTTTTTAGTATCTTCACAATTATGTGCAACTATTACCATAGTCAATTTTAGAATATTTTCATCACCTGAAGAGAAACCTGGTATTCTTTTTTTGGCTATACTATGCTATGCTATGGCACGCTATTCTATGCCATGCTGCTTTTTCCTGACCAGGTATTGAACCGAAACCATGGCAGTGAAAGCTTGGAATCCTAACCACTAGGCCACCAGAGAATACATGAAACCTGATGTTCTTTAGCTATCACTTCTCACCCCCTTGTTTCCCCCACTTCCCAAGGCCTAAGTAAACACTACATTGCTTTCTGTCTCTATATGTTTCCCTATTCGAGACTTTAATATGACTGAGATCATGTAATAGGTAGTCTTTTGTTACTGGCTTTTTTCACTTAGCATAATGTTTCCAAGGTTCATCTATATTCCAGCATGTATCAGTTTATTATTTCTTTTTATGGTAGAATAGTGTTCCATTGTATGGATATAGTATATTTTGTTTATTCATTCATCCATTGGTGGCCATTTAGATTGTTTCCACCTTTTGGCTATTGTGAATATTCACCTTCATTTCTGAAAGATATTTTCCCTCTTCATAGAATAGTAGTTTGATAGTTTTTTATTTCAATACTTTATAGCTGTTGTTCTGACGACTTCTTGATTACATTTGCTGTGATGAGAAATCTGCAGTTATTTTTATCTTCGTCCTCTAAGTAAGGTGGGCTTCCTTGGTGACTCAGAGGTTAAAGTGTCTGCCTCCAATGCAGGAGACCTGGGTTCGATCCCTGCTTTGGGAGGATCCCCTGGAGAAGGAAATGGTAACCCACTCCAGTATTCTTGCCTGGAAAATCCCATGGACGGAGAAGCCTGGTAGGCTACAGTCCACGGGGTTGCAAAGAGTCGGACACGACTGAGTGACTTCACCTTCACCTTCTAAGTAAGGTGACTTTTTTACTCTAGCTGCTTTTAATATTTTTCTCTTTATCACTGATTTTGAGTAATTTATTATAATGTGCCTTGGTATAGTTCATTTTTATGTGCTTAGGGTTTGCTGAAGTTCTTGGATCTGTGGGTTTATGGTTTTCATCAAATTTCAAAAGTTTTAGCCACTATTTCTTCAAATATTTTTTCTATTTTTTTGGAATTCCAGGTATACTAGATCCTTTGAAGTTATTGCACAACTTACTGATATTATTTCCTTCCTTTTTTCCTTCCTTCCTTTCTTCCCTCTCTCTCACTCTCTCTCTCTTTCAAATGTTTTTTTCTATGTTTATTTTTTGGATAATTTCTATTGCTATGTCTTCCAGTTCACTGGCGTTTTCTTCAACAATGCCAAATCTGATGTTAGTCTCATCTAAAACATTTTTCATTTCAAATATTACAGTTTTTTAATCTCTAGAAGTTTGATTTGTTTTTTTTATTAGTACCTTTAATGTCTCTATTTAACATATTAAACATTTTCTCTAGCCTTTTGAATATATGAAATGCAGTTATAGTAACTCTTTTAATGTTCTTATCTAGTAATTCTAACATGTGTTAGTTCTGAGTTGATTTTGGTTGATTGATTTTTTTCTCATTCTGGCACACATGTAAAATTTAAACATGTATATTTGACTTAATAATCTCAATATTTGTCAATACCTTTAACTTTCTTTCAAATAATGAAGAGACCATAGAACAATTTAATTTTAGTCATTCTCTTGCGTGACACATGATATTGTCATATATTTTTGTTCACTTTGACTGTAAATTAAAAGTATTATTTTTGTTTTATATCATCGGTTCTTCTTTACTGTTATCCATACATTTACCAACTTCTTTGTCCCTCACTGTTCCTTTAAATTTCTCTTAAAGTTTTGGATTTGATTTTTCTTCTTTCAGTAATATGTATTAAATGAGGATTTATTTAAAATTTTTTGACAAAGTCTCTGTCTAATGATAATATCTCTAATATGTTCTCATTTAAACATAATAATTTAGTTGATTATATTGATAGAATTATGCATTCATAAATATTTTTCCTTGATGTTTTGAATATATTATTTAATTTCTTCTCACTTCTGTTTATGCTGTTGAGAAGTCTGTTTTCAGCTTAATTATCGTTCCTCAATGAATAATTAATGTTTCTTTTTGGCTATTTCTGTTTATTTTCAGTGTTCTGTGGTTTCTTATACTCTAGTAATTGTGTCTTTAATTTCCTTTATTCTTTTTGAGATTCATTGTGTCTTGAGTGCATCAATTCTGAAAATTCTTGGCTACTGTGTTTTTTCTTCTATTTTTTTGACCGTGCCTCATGGCATGTTGGGAGAAGGCAATGGCACCCCACTCTAGTACTCTTGCCCGGAAAATCCCACGGATGGAGGAGCCTGGTAGGCTGCAGTCCATGGGGTCGCTAAGAGTCAGACACCACTGAGCGACTTAGCAACAGCAGCATGGCATGTTGGATCTTGGTTCCCCAACCAAGGATCAAATCCATGTGCCCTGTAGGATTCCCTGCAGAGGAAACAGGATTAACCATTGGATTGCCAGGGAAGCCCCTTGGTTACTATATTTTTTAAGTTATTAAAAAATTGAGATATAATTCACCTACCAAAAAATTCACCCATTTAAAGTGTGCATATAATTCATTGATTTGTAGTATGTTCACGAAGTTGTGCAACCATCAACACTTTCAAAGCTCAGAACATTTTTATTGTCTGGAAATGAAACCCTGTATCCATTAGCAATTACTCTCCATTCCTTTCTCTCCCCAGCCCTTGGCATCCACGAGTTTACTTTCTGTCTCTGTGGATTTACCTACATGCCTATTCTAGATATTCCTTATAATTGGAGTCATATAGTATGTGGCATTTTGGGTTTACTTCTTTCACTTCGTGTAATGTTTTAAAGGTTCATTCATGTAACATGTATCAGAACTTCATTCCTTTTTGTGGACAAATAATATTCCCATCTATGAATATAATACATTTTCTTCACTCATCAGCTGAAGGCATTTGGGTTGTTTCTACTTTTTGGCTATAATGAATAAAACTGCTACGGATATTCATGTACAAGTTTTTGTGTGGACATATGGTAATTATTCTTAACATTTTGCAAAGCTGCTAAACTGTTTTCCAAAGTGGCCGCACTATTTCAGTAGCCATAATCTTGGCACCCCACTCCAGTACTCTTGCCTGGAAAATCCCATGGATGGAGGAGCCTGGTAGGCTGCAGTCCATGCGGTTGCTAAGAGTCAGACACGACTGAGCGACTACGCTTTCACTTTTCACTTTCACGCATTGGAGAAGGAAATGGCAACCCACTCCAGTGTTCTTGCCTGGAGAATCCCAGGGACGGGGGAGCCTGGTGGGCTGCCGTCTATGGGGTCTCACAGAGTCGGACACGACTGAAGCGACTTAGCAGCAGTAGCAGCAATCTTTTGAATATTGCCTTTCTCCTATTCTACCCTGTCCCTTTTTGTGGAACTCTTATCAGAGATATGTTGGAGCTTTTTATTTTATCCTGCATGTCTCTTTAGTTCTTTTTACACCTTCCCAGTTTTTAGCTCTTTTGCTTCATTCCTCAGATCTATCTTCCAGTTCATTAATTCTTTTATTCAACTGGTTTAATCTTTCATTCAACTCATGCCTTGAGTTTTCACTTTAAAGAGTTTAATTTTTCATTTCTAAAAGTGTTATCATTTTTTTAAAATATAGTTTTATTTTCCTCTATAATCAACATATTATTTTTTATAGTACCTCCTTTTTATGGCTTTATTTCTTTATCCATATTCTCTTTCAGAATGTTGTTTTATTTTGAGTTCTTAAATGTGGACTCTTGCTCACTGGGGGTTGTTTCCTCATGTATTTTGTTGTGAGATTATCTTTATTGAGGCTTTTTTGCTTTTGTTTCCACCAGTTGCTTCAGAGAGATCACCAATCTTATCTCAGTTCAGTTCAGTTCAGTTGCTCAGTCGTGTCGGACTCTGCAACCCCATGGACTGCTGCACGCCAGGCCTCCCTGTCCATTACCAACTCCCAGACTTTACTCAAACTCATGTCCATTGAGTCAGTGATGCCATCCAACCATCTCATCCTCTGTCGTCCCCTTCTCCCACCTTCTAACTTTCCCAGCATTAGGCTCTTTTCAAATGAGCCAGTTCTTCACATCAGGTGACCAAAGTATTGGAATTTCATCTTCATCATCAGTCCTTCCAATAAATATTCGGGACTGATTTCCTTTAGGATAGACTGGTTTGATCTTCTTGCAGTCCAAGGGAGTCTCAAGAGTCTTCCCCAACACCACAGTTCAAAAGCATCAATTTTTCGGCCCTCAGCTTTCTTTATAGTCCAACTCCAACTCTCACATCCATACAGGACTACTGGAAAAACCATAGCTTTGACTAGACGGGCTATTGTCGGAAAAGTAATATCTTTGCTTTTTAATATGCTGTCTAGGTTGGTCATAACTTTTCTTCCAAGGAGTAAGCGTCTTTTAATTTCATAGCTGCAATCACCATCTGCAGTGATTTTGGAGCACAGAAAAATAAACTCAGCCACTGTTTCCACTGTTTCCCCATCTATTTGCCATGAAGTGATGGAACCTGATGCCATGATCTTAGTTTTCTGAATGTTGAGCTTTAAGCCAACTTTTTCACTCTCCTCTTTCACTTTCATCAAGAGGCTCTTTAGTTGTTCTTCACTTTCTACCATAAGGGTGGTGTCATCTGCATATCTGAGGTTATTGATATTTCTCCCGGCAATCTTGATTCCAGCTTGTGCTTCATCCAGCCTAGTGTTTCTCATGATGTACTCTGCATATAAGTTAAATAAGCAGGGTGACAATATGCAGCCTTGATGTACTCGTTTCCCTATTTGGAACCAGTCTGTTGTTCCCTGTCCAGTTCTAACTGTTGCTTCCTGACCTGCATATAGGTTTCTCAAGAGGCAGGTCAGGTGGTCTGGTATTCCCATCTCTTGAAGAATTTTTCCACAGTTTATTGTGATCCACATAGTCAAAGGCTTTGGCATAGTCAATAAAGCAGAAATAGATATTTTTCTGGAACTCTCTTGCTTTTTCGATGGTCCAGCAGATGCTGGCAGTTTAATCTCTGGTTCCTCTGCCTTTTCTAAAACCAGCTTGAACATCTGGAAATTCACAGTTCATGTACTGTCGAAGCCTGGCTTGGAGAATTTTGAGCATTACTTTACTAGCATGTGAGATGAGTGCAATTGTGTGGTAGTTTGAGGAGTCTTTGACATTGCCTTTCTTAGGGATTGGAATGAAAACTGACCTTTTCCAGTCCTGTGTCCACTGCTGAGTTTTCCAAATTTGCTGGCTCATCCATCCTTGTGTTAATGTCTCAGTTTGAAACTTCCTAAATCATGCACATTATATTCATTTTACCCCCAAATTTATATGAGGCACAAACCGGAAAATTTGAATTTAAGGGAAGGGATTTTCCTCAAACTTAAAGCTCAAAAGAAATGGACAAGTGTCTTTGTTACCTTGTCCTGGCTAATATTTCTTTTCTATTAATAGTTCATCTCTTCCCAGAAAAAGCAGCCACTTGGTAGTCTTGGCTTTATCTAAAGATTCTCAATTCCTCATGCACAAGCACATTCTCATTTCTTTTTTCCTGTATGAATATTAAAACCTAAGCTTTTAGTTTACTGAGACTAATTCTCCTCCAAGTAAATTAAAACTTCACTCTATTGTATGAACCTCTTCATTTTGGGCACCTAGGATAGATGGGGTTTTCCCTTCCTTCCTTCCCTCTTTATCAGTCGTGCTTTAAAAATAATGTTTATTTTATTTCTTTTAGCATTTCTGTGTCTTTGTCCTGGGCAGTTACTTTTGGGTATCTCTGATCATTGTATTATCAGAAGTCTCAATTTCCTTACCGTTAATGCGGGGAAAGTTATTTACTTAATAGTGTTTTTAGGATTAAATGAGATAATGTATATAAAGCACTTAGCTTAGTGCCTGATATGTAAGTGCTCAACAAATGTTAGTTACTATGCTGCTGCTAAGTCGCTTCAGTTGTGTCCAACTCTGTGCAACCCCATAGACGGCAGCCCACCAGGCTCCCCCGTCCCTGGGATTCTCCAGGCAAGAACACTGGAGTGGGTTGTCATTTCCTTCTCCAATGCATGAAAGTGAAAAGTGAAAGTGAAGTCGCTCAGTCGTGTCCGACTCTTCGCGACCCCATGGACTGCAGCCTACCAGGCTCCTCCATCCATGGGATTTTCCAGGCAAGAGTACTGGAGTGGGGTGCCTACTAACTAATGCTGACCAATGTTTTGGTCATCTGATGTGAACAGAAGGCTCATAGGAAAAGTCCTTGATGATGGGAAAGATTGAAGGTGGGAGGAGAAGAGGGCATCAGAGGATGAGATGGATGACTGGATCCAGTCATCAGAGGATGACTGGATGGTATCACGGATGCAAACTCTGGGAGATGGTGAGGGACAAGGAGGCCTGGCGTGCTGCAGTCCATGGGGTGGCAGAGTCAGACATGACTGTACGACTGTACAACAACAATACTGATTGAGAAATTCTAGATAAGAATGCAAATCTGCATAAGAAAAATTAATAAAATGAATTTTAAAATTAATATTTTGGTCCCCTCTTAGAATGTTATGGATCATTTAAGTTAGTTCTTTTATTTGATAAAAAAGGAATATACAAAACTTATTGCTTAAATATATATTATTTTGTATGATATATCCTTGAGTGTCTCACCTCGTATTTATCTTACTCAGCATGTGGGTGGTCATGGAACAGTATTTATAGATATTTGATGCCTGATTCAATTGACATATATATATATATTTTCATTTTACAGTTGCATTTCATTTCCTCAGAAGGTGGCTTATATTATAAACATGTTTATAGTTTCCATATTAAAAATGCTTACATTAAGCTGACATAAAATTAGATCATTTTAAATTCATTTTATTGAGAAAAATTAATCTCTGTCTTGTTCTAAAATATTTATTTCCCATAAAATGTACACTTTTGAGGAACGTTGCATGGGTTATTAATAGGCTATTTAGTTTGATTATTTCCACTTAGGAATATAATTCTTTGGAAAGAAAGGCATATCTGATTAAAATCCTGTGTGGAAGTGACCTTTTTCTTATCTTTAAAAGAGGAATGATGGAAGAAAAAAATAATATTTTTAATCTGAGTCTTCATGAGATCTAAAATGGATGTTATTCTTTCTGTTTCCTCTCTGTAACAGATATTGTGTTTGTCATTCTGTATGTGTGTGGTCTCACTTTTATTAATGTGTCTTCACTTCTCAGTGAAATGAAAGCTGACCTAGAACCGTGGTCACTCCTGTGTCAAAGTTGCAACAACTGTGGTCACTGAGCAATTACTATGGCCATCCAACTAGTCCTGAAGGGATAGTTGTGTTAGATCAAGATCTAAAATAATCTGTGGAAGGGAATGAACTGAGGATTCAGACTGCAGTGTAATTTGATCTTGTGTCTGTATTTAACCAAAAGAACCACATTTGTAAACAACTTACTCTGCAGAAGGATAAAAATCCTATAAAACATTTAAATGCTGTTTATTTTACTCAGATGCTTTTTCTTGATAATTTTATTTATTTTAATGCTGAAACATTGGTAGAGCTCTAAAAAAGATGGTATGGTATCTATGTTCAAGTAAAGCACTTTTTTTTTTTTTAGAACCATTAGGCTTTTTTGAACTGATATACAAATAAAAATGTTATTCTTTTTTCTTTTTTTTAAACATGAGATCCTAAAATACTTAGGAGGTACTTAACTGATACAGATTATTAAAATACGGAATAAAATTGGAAAAAGTCACAAAGTATGTAGCAGTAGAACATGTGATTTCATTTTTTTTTTTTTTTCTCCAGAGGTGTAATAGGTTTGTACTAATCTGTTTACCTTCTCTCTCTTGCTCATATCCATTTCTTCAGTTGTGAGATTTGGGGATGGAGTAAGCACACAGCTCAAAGCCAATGAATATCCTACTTTTTTCCAAGCTGTTCTTTGTTGCGTTATCTTCATTCTTTCACTCATTCAGCATCTACAGAGCACCTGCTCTGTACCCGGCACTGGGCTAGGTGGTAGAGGGTCTTTATTGAATAAGACCATCAGGGCTCCCTTGCTGAGTGTCTAGTCCTGGACAATTTTTTTTTGCTCTCTTTCTTTCATCCTTACATTTTTCGGTCTCTCTCTTTCTGTACCCCTACGTTTTCTACTTTTATTCTTTCCCTCATTTTCTTACTTCTCTTCCATTCTTTCTTTGGAAATTGTTAAAGGGCTTCCCTTTCGACTTCAGATTTGACTAAGATGAATACATGAGACTTCTTTCTTTCTCTACACTTTTTCTTGTGGGAATCCAAGAACATTCATAACTTCTGGCCTGACTTAGCTGTGTCTGTACCTCCTTTGAGGAAAATTGGTTACCAGCTGATGAGCAGATCATTTCCTCTACTGCCATGGAATCATACTCCTTTGCTTTTCATCAAGCTGCCAAACCTCATGAAGAGTGAATCCATTGGGGAAAGACATCTTCCTGTCTTTCTACAAGCCATCATTTTTTGGTTAAAACAATTTTTTAAAAATTGGTTTTTATACCCATGCACCTAAATTTATCTCCAGTTTGGTTCCATTGGTCACAGAATAGTTTTACCTTACTGGCTGACTATTTTCATTTCTGCTGAGCTTCCCACAGTGAATATCGTAGAGCATTTTCCAGCAGTATTTTTGTGGAGGGGGAGGGATGGATAAAGGCTTAATATAAATTCTGATGCAGCCATTTTCCTATTGCTTTCTGATACAATGTAGTAGGAAATCAATGCAGTTAGAGTCATTATTGACAGTAGATAAGGGTAAGCAAGCTGGTCATCTGAAAGCACAAATGAATCGGAATTATAGGATTTATTTTAGCCTCGTAAGCCTTTTTTTTTTTTTTTAATCCATTTCTGTTGAAGAGCAGAGATGTCAAGTGACTTATTAGAGATCACACAACAAGTTAATAGCAGAGCTGTACCTGGAACCCAGGTCTCAATTTCCAGTTTTCTTTTTACCCGACAGGATATAGAAATAGGGTCTAGGGAAAATTATCTTTTGAGGGAGGGGGAGAACTCTTGTTTGTTTGGAGAACGATTTGTCAAATCCACAGGTTTCAGACTTTTGTAGTCTTCAGCTGACAATCCAAGTTTCTAGTTTCATATGATCTTTGTAACCAGCTAAGGTGTTGAAGAGAATTGGTATAAAAATTAAGGGCTTCCCACAGAATATCTAGTCCATGTCCGTTAGCTCCTATGTCTAACGGGGTTCGTTTTTGTCTTGGTTCTTGATGTTGGTTATCGTGTACGAGAAATATGATTTTCGCCCAACCTCAAGAGCTGCAGTTATAGGTAAAGTTGGCGAAGTGAATTTACTTTTGGTGAGTTGTTTTGATGGAGGAATTAAAGCTTGAATAAGGAGTCAGAACCCCAAGTTCATCCACTTACTTAATGCATTATTTCCAGTGGGTTGCTGCCTGCTGCCAAGTCGCTTCAGTTGTGTCCGACTCTGTGTGACCCCATAGACGACAGCCCACCAGGCTCCCCCGTCCCTGGGATTCTCCAGGCAAGAACACTGGAGTGGGTTGCCACCTCCCTCTCCAACGCATGAAAGTGAAAAGTGAAAGTGAAGTCGCTCAGTCGTGTCCGACTCTTCGAGACACGAATCCTATGGACTGCAGCCCACCAGGCTCCTCCGTCCATGGGATTCTCCAGGCAAGAGCACTGGAGTGGGGTGCCATTGTTAGTAGAGTTTAATCTCAGTGCTGAGGAAGTCATTTGAACTCTGGCTTCATTTCTTCCCTTCTTCTCCTTTGCTAAGAGAACGCACTGGTCTTAGCAAACACCCTCTTCCAACAATACAAAAGATGACTCTACATAGGACATCAACAGATGGTCAATGCTGAAATCAGATTGATTATATTCTTTGCAGCCAAAGATGGAGAAGCACTATACAGTCAGCAAAAGCAAAACTGGGAGCTGACTGTGGCTCAGATCACAAACTCCTTATTGCCAAATTCAGACTTAAATTGAAGGAAGTAGGGAAAATCACTAGGCCATTCAGTATGACCTAAATCAAATCCCTTACGATTATACAGTGGAAATGACAAATAGATTCAAGGAATTAGATCTGATAGAGTACCTGAAGAACTGTGGATGGAGATATGTAACATTATACAGGAGGCTGTGATCAAAACAATCCCCCCCAAAAAAGAAATGCAAAAAGGCAAAATGGTTGTCTGAGGAGGCCTTACAAATAGTTGAGAAAAGAAGAAAAGTGAAAGGTTAAGGAGAAAAGGAAAGATATACCCATCTGAATGCAGAGTTCCAAAGAATAGCATGGAGAGATAAGAAAGACTTCCTAAGTGAACAATGCAAAGAAATAGAGGAAAACAACAGAAGGGCAAAGACTGGAGATCTTGTCAAGAAAGTTAGAGATACCAAGAGAACTTTTCATGCAAAGATGAGCACAATAAAGGACAGAAATGGTATGGACCTAACAGAAACAGAAGATATTAAGAACAGGTGGTAAGAATATACAGAAGAACTATACATAAAAGATGCTCATGACCCAGATAACCACAATAGTGTGATCATTTACCTAAAGCCAGATATCCTGGAATGCGCAGTCAAGTGGGCCTTAGGAAGCATCACTACGAACAAAGCTAGTGGAGGTGATGGAATTCCGGCTGAGCTATTTCAAATCCTGAAAGATGATGCTGTGAAAGTGCTGTACTCAATATGCCAGCAAATGTGGAAAACTCAGCAGTGGCCACAGGACTAGAAAAGGTCAGTTTTCATTCCAATCCCAAAGAAAGGCAATGCCAAAGAATGTTCAAACTACCATGCAATTGCACTCATCTCACATGCTAGCAAAGAAATGCTCAAAATTCTCCAAGCCAGGCTTCAACAGTATGTGAACCGTGAACTTCCAGATATCCAAATTGGATTTAGAAAAGGCAGAAGAACCAGAGATCAAATTGCCAGCAGCCATTGACTCATAGAAAAAGCAAGAGAGTTTCAGAAAAACATCTGCTTTATTGACTATACTAAACCCTTTGACTGTGTAGATCACAGTAAACTGTGGAAAATTCTTCAAGAGATGGGAATACCAGACCACCTTACCTGCCTCCTGAGAAACCTGTATGCAGGTCAAGAAGTAGCAATTACAACCAGACATGAAACAATGGACTGGTTCTAAATTGGGAAAGGGGTACGTCAAGGCTGAGTATTTTCACCCTGCTTATTTAACTTATATGCAGAGTACATCATGCGAAATGCCATGCTAGATGAAGCACAAGCTGGAATCAAGATTGTTTGGAGAAGTTTCAATAACCTCAGATATGCAGATGGCACCATCCTTATGGCAGAAAGCAAAGAGGAACTAAAGAGCCTGAAAGTGAAAGAGGAGAGTGTAAAAGCTGGCTTAAAGCTCAACATTCAAAAAACTAAGATCATGGCATCTGGTCTCCTCACTTCATGGCAAATTGATGGGTAAACAATGGAAATAGTGACAGACTTTATATTTTGGGGCTCCAAAATCGCTGCAGATGGTGACTGCAGCCATGAAATTGAAAGATGTTTGTTCCTTGGACGAAAAGCTATGACCAACCTAGACAGCATATTTAAAAGCAGAGACGTTACTTTGCCAACGAAGGTCCATATAGTGAAAGCTATGGTTTTTCTAGTGGTCATATATGGATGTGAGAGGTTGATGCTTTTGAACTGTGGTGTTGGAGAAGACTCTTGGACTGCAAGAGAGTCCCTTGGACTGCAAGGAGATCAAACCAGTCCATCCTAAAGGCAATCAGGCCTGTATATCCATTGGAAGGACTGAGGCTGAAGCTAAAGCTCCAATACTTTGGCCTTCTAATGAGGAGATCTGATTCATTGGAAGAGACCCTAATCCTGGGAAAGATAGAAGGCCGGAGGAGAATGGGACTACAAAGGATGAGATGGTTGGATGGCATGATGACTCAATGGACATGAGTTTGAGCAAACTCTGGGAGATGGTGAAGGACAGGGAAGCCTAGCATGCTGCATTCCATGGGGTCACAGAGTTAGACAGACTAAGCAGCTGAACAACAACAGCAAAAGAAGTAAGAATCATTTCTTCCCTCCTCCATTGATGTGAATATTAATTTTTAAAA
Organism: Bos javanicus; assembly: GCF_032452875.1. NCBI lineage: Eukaryota > Metazoa > Chordata > Mammalia > Artiodactyla > Bovidae > Bos > Bos javanicus. The sequence continues at coordinate 82,511,486 of NC_083870.1, forward strand.
CTATTTATTTATAGCTGCACTGGATCTTTGTTGCTGCTCGTGGGCTTTCTCTAGTTCTATAACTAGAGAACCTGCAGGATTCTCATTACAATGGCTTCTCTTTTTGCAGAGCATGGGCTCTAGGGCGCTTGGGCTCAGTAGCTGTGGTACATGGGCTTACTTGTCCGGCAGCATGTGGAATCTTCCTGTACCAGAGATTAAATCCATGTCCCCTGCATTGGCAGGCAGATTTATAACCACTTGACCACCTGAGAAGTCCTCAATATTCATTTTTATTGCTGTTTTAGCGAGGATCCAGGATGGTCCCCAATGGTCCCTTAACTCCTGGCAGTCATGGCTTTTGTATATCCCCTCCCACGCTGCATTAGAGTTTGTCTATGTGACCATTAGCATATGGCAGACATAATGCTATATCACTTCTGAGGCAATCTCAGACATTGTGGCTTCTGCCTTGTACTCTTTGTATCCCTCACTCTAGGAAGCCAGCTGCTAGGTTATGAGGATGTTAGGACAGTCCTATAATATTAGTAGTTCCATGTGGCAAGGAACTGAGGCTTTCTACCAACAACCAGTGAAGAACTTGTTGAGGTCTTCTGCCAATCCCCATGTGAGTGAGCCATCTTAGAAGGATGCTCCAGGTCTGGTCAACCGTTCAGGAGACTGTAGCACTACCTAATTGGTTGACCACAACCTCATGAGAGACCCTGAGCCAGAACAACCCACCTGATCCACACTGATTTCTGATCCCAGAAACCACGTGGGAAAATATATGCTTGTTGTTTTAAGCTGCTAAATTTGGGGGGTGATTTGTTACACAGCAATAAGTAGCTAATACAATTTACAGAACAAAAGTTGAACATTTACAGTTTAAAGTCAATTATAATAACAGTAGATGTAGATGTTTTTATTATGTTTTTGACACTTAGGAGCAAAAGCTAAATCAATACGTGACCTATATTCAGCAATTTTAGTTTATTAAATAGGTAACTGAAGAATGGAAAAATTAAATGATTTAATAATCGGAGGGAGTGGTGGTAGCTAAGAATTGAAACACACTTTTTTCTCTTTCCACTTCTCTTTAAAATACAGCTCTATCAAAATACAAGTAAAGACTAAACTCAAAATGACACCAACGAATTCAAAAGAGATATGTTTGAGGAAATTTTTATTTAAGGAAAAGTTTACTGAGAGCTATTGTGTTTTCTTATTTTTGTTTATTTTTACTTGAAATGTAGGTGATTTACAATGTTTCAAGTGTATAAGTGATTCAGTTATACATACATACATAAGTGTATATTAATATATTTTTTCAGATTCTTTTCCATTATAGGTGATTACAAAATATTAAATATAGTTCCTTGTGCTATACAGTGGGTCCTTTTTGTTTATTTTATATATAATACTGTGTATCTGTTAACCCCAACTTCTTAAATTATTCCATCCTACCTTCCCCTTTGGTAACTGTAAGTTTGTTTTTTATGTCTGAGTCTATTTCTGTTTTGCAAATAAGTTCATTTGTATCATTTTTAAGATTCAATATATATGTAATATCATATTTGTCTTGTCTGACTTACTTCACTTAGTATGATAATCTCTAGGTTTAGTATCACTCAACCTAGTATCACTTAGTATGATAATCATCCATGTTGTTGCAAATGGGATTATTTTATTCTTTTTATGGCTGAGTAATATTCCATTGTGTGTGTGTATGTATATATATTCCACATCTTCTTTATCCATTCATCTGTCAATGGACATTTAGATTGGAATGCTATTGTTTTAATATGAAATCATCTCAAGGAGTCTGAGTCATTTTATTTTTACACACAGGTGGTTATGCTTCCTTCAGTTAATCAACTTGGAGAGGGTTTCAATGGATCCTTTAACTCAGGCCTAGATATGAATATTTTTGATCAATTCAGCAAAAGTTTGTCAAGATCACCAGTGCTGGCCAGGGAATACAAAAGTAAACAAGACATCTCTGCCCATGCATGGTTTATAGGTTAGTGATGGGGCAGGTGATGTTAGTAGTGAGGGAAGAGTTCTGCTACAGGTATTCACAGGAAATTTGCAGAGTACGGAGGAGGAGCACCTAACTCAGTGTGCAAGGACAAATGACTTCCTCAAAGTTGCATAGCTACTTTGTAGCACTTTGAATCCATTTTGGCAGTTTTCTAGACACTTGGAAGGGGTAATAAGATTGTATGCTGCCTGCCTCTTGATTTTCATGCATTGGCGAGGTCTCTGTTTTTCTACAGAGACCCTTTCTTCAACCTTTGTTTTTTTTTAAACTTTTAATTTTTATATTGTATAGCCAGTTAACAAACAATGTTGTGATAGTTTCTGGTGAACAGTGAAGGGACTCAGCCATTCATATACATGTATGCATTCTCCCCAAACTCCCCTCCCATCCAGACTGCCACATAACACTGAGCAGGGCTCCCTGTGCTATACTGTAGGTCCTTGTTGGTTTTCCATTTTAAATACAGCAGTGTGTACATGTCCATCCCAAAGGCCCTGACTATCCCTTCCCCATCCTTCCTCCTGGCAACCGTAAGTTCATTCTCTAAGTCTGTGAGTCTGTTTCTGTTTCATAAGTAAGTTCAGTTGTATCATTTCTTTTTAGATTCCACATATATGGGGTGTGAAATGATATTTCTCCTTCTCTGTCTGACTTACTTCACTCATTCTGACACTCTCCAGGTCCTCCCATGTTGCTGCAAATGGCATTTCATTCTTTTTAATGACTGAATAATATTCCATTGTATGTATGTACCACATCTTCTTTATCCATTCCTCTATCGATGGGTGCTTAAGTTGCTTCCATGTCTTGGCTATTGTAAACAGTGCTGCCGTGAACTTTGGGATGCATGTATCCTTCAGATCATATTTTTCTCTGGATATATGCCCAGGAGTGGGATTGCAGGGTTATATAGTAGCTCTATTTTTATTTTTTTAAGGAACCTCCATACTGTTCATCACAGTGGCTGTACCAATTTACATTCTCATCAACAGTGTAGGAAGGTACCCTTCTCTCCACACCTTCTCTAGCACTTATTGTTTGTAGATTTTTTGATGATAGCCATTCTGGCTGATATAAGGTGATATCTCATTGTAGTTTTGATTTGCATTTCTCTAATAATTAATGATGTTGAACATCTTTTCATGTGCCTATCGGCCATCTGTATGTCTTCTTTGGGGACATGTCTCTAGGTCTTCTGCCCATTTTTGAGTGAGTTCTACAACTTTTTTCACTGAGATATTATGCAAACCTCTTTTTAAAAAGAACTTAAAAAAAAGAGAGACTTCCTTTTTCTTTCAAACAGGATAAATGGAATGAAACAGAGACACTAAGAAAAAGAAAACTTTAAGTACAAAACAAAACCCAGGAAGTATGGAAGTATCGAAAACATGAATTAGCATGAATTAGGAGAAGGCAATGGCACCCCACTCCAGTACTCTTGCCTGGAAAATCCCATGGACGGAGGAGCCTGGTGGGCTGCAGTCCATGGGGTCGCAAAGAGTCGGACACGACTGAGCGACTTCGCTTTCACTTTTCACTTTCAAGCATTGGAGATAGAAATGGCAACCCACTCCAGTGTTCTTGCCTGGAAAATCCCAGGGACAGGGGAGCCTGGTCGGCTACCGTCTATGGGGTTGCACAGAGTTGGACACGACTGAAGTGACTTAGCAGCAGCAGCAGCAGCAGCAGCAGCAGCAGAAGACTGAACCACATGATGTCAAGCTGTAATAATAAAATATTTAGGATGTGGGATTCTAAAACAATTCATTAAACAAATCTTAGTGATCCATCACAATTGTTTTAGCTACTGGTCCGAAAGAAATTTGTGGCAAAGTGCTGATTGCCCTGGAAGGAAAGATTGCACCTGTGGATCAATTTGGTAGAATCTGGAACTTAATTCTGTCAGTTTGAACAAGCAAATTTCAGACATTCTAAATCCAAGGGAACTTCCAACAGTCTTTCATGAATGAGGCAGTAAGAATGAAAAGACCTTTTATAACTTCATTTTGAACTCTGCCTGCAAACCAGAGGTCAGCAGGCCCTTCAATCCCAGGGCCTGGGAGGTGCTGGTGGTGCTGGTGGTTGGTGCTGTGGAACTTGGTGGGGGAGGGTAGAGGGAGATAGAAGACAAAAGGAAGAGGAGGCAAAAGACATAAAGAACTGGACTGGAAGAAGTGAAGAAGGACATAAACAAAAGAGAAGGAAAGGAAGAATTAGTAACCATAGTTTGTGGAGCACTGCTAGCCACTGTGCTAAATGCTTTTCCAATCCTTACAACAGCCCTGTGAAGTTAGTACTGGTATTACTTCTGTTTTACTGGCTAGGATACTGAGCCTCAAGTGAGGTCATTTGCCAAAAGTCATATTGTTAGTAAGTAGCAGAGCTGTGATTTGAATTCAGTTCTGTCTGACTCCCAAATCTGGCATTTCTAACCACGAGGCCGTGAAGGAAATATATTCATCTACTGCAGTGTAAAAGAGGACCACTGAAGACTAGCACCTGGGCTGTTCTCTGGCTGGCCCTTGGGTTTTCTTTTTTTAAGTTTGTAGACAAGTCTTTAACAGAATGAAGATCCCTTAATTGGATTTGCCTGTTATCTAATATTGCCCACCACATTACATGCCGTGCTTCAGTTCCTTCCTTCCATGAATCAGTGGGAACCTTCCCATTTAGTCTAATGAACCCTAATTTCAGACAAAGGTAACTGTCCCCTTTTGTTTCATCCTGTGCTTTTATTTTTCAAATACCAGAGCCGACCTCTGAACTCAATCTGCACTTGCCTATTGATGCATAAATATCTATAATATCACAGTAAATTAAATTCTATTTTAAAGGGTTTCTATTTAACAATCTGTCAGAACTTTCACAGCATTTGATTTCTGGTCTCCTCTGTCCAGTGACAGGTTTATCTCAATATGGTTTGATTAATGAAACCTTTTATTTGGTGTAAGCATACTTATTATTACTATAATCTCTTAATGCTTGCTTGGGCAACACTGGAATCTGGTGACAGGGACTCTCAAAACTTCTGGCTTCTTTAGTTCCCTCCAAACACTGGGTGAGATTGACAGGTGGGAGACCCATGCCCTCTTAATGGGAAGCTTGGTAATGTTAGTGTCAGCTGAATGATATAGCACTCTGTCTTAGAGGCTTGGCCAAACTCCCTTTTAACCTCTGGGGTTTAAGAAATGCTTTTGACTTCAAGCCAGCAAATCCGCCTTCTTCTCCACGGCTACCTTGTCCTTGCGTGCCAGTCACTGGGGGGCGTGGCTAACATCTCCCTCGGGAGCTGAGAAATTGCAGTGTGCACTGTGTCACTGAGAAGTGGGATGAAATCTAAAATAAAAGAATGTATTGAAAAAGAGTGTCTTAATGAAGCCAAGGGGCCAGACACTAATAGCTCTTAAGAAACAGAAATGACTTTAGAAATGATGGATATTCCACAAGCAACCTTTTTGAAAAGAAGAGTAGAATTGAATTATGTTTTGTTCCTAACAAGTATTTACCTCCGTGAGGGGCTGCCGTTGCTGCTGGATTATCTTCCTGGTGTCCTACATGCTTCCAAAACACTGGAAAAAGAATGTCTTGGATTTCACATAGACTCAACGTTGTCACTCTGTTTTACTTTGCTATTAAATATTTACTAACGTTAAAAGTGAGACATTGAAAACAAAATCAGAAACTTGTGCTGCAGACATTGTTTTCTCTGCAGTTTTCCTAGCTAGTATTTTCTGCGCTGGTAAAGTGATAGACTTCTGCCATGTATTATACCGTTCTTTATTTGTACACCTGTCCACCTCTAATGCTCAAAACATCTCATACTTTTTTTTCTTTCTTCCTTTTTTCAGTTTGTGGTCATTGTGGTTTTAAGTGCAATAAAATCCACCTGGAGAGTTTTGCTATTGTTTCTAAACAACCTGAAGTAGGAAGGAGAACAAGGTAATGTTAATAAATATGATTCAAGAGCCTAATAAATAATCAAATCAGATAAAAGAAACAAGTCTGTTATGTAAAAAGAGCATTATAATAGTTAATATTCTTTGTTAAGACTTGAATATTCAAAGGGCAAGTAACCTCTGAAAATAAAAATATTTTGTTTATCTAAGGACCATACTAGCTTGATTGTTAATTTGATTACTTGAGATTGTGATTTGTTATTAAATTTATACGCTTACATAGACTTAAAAATGAAAGTTTTCTTTCTGGAGTTTTAAAAGAAAAATGCTATAGGAAGTATTTCTTTTTAAGGGGGTAACATTAGATTTTTATTGTCACTTTAGCTTTAATTGGATTAATTTAAATCATACTGAAAAATAAAGTATGGTTTAACTGTACTTTCGGAATTAGAGATATGGTTTAAGAATATCCATTCAATAAAATAAAGAAGTAGAAAACCTAGTATAATTTAAAGTGATACTGCAAGTCAAATAATTTTTAATAACATAATTAATAGTAAGAATTGTGTGTTCTGCTTGAAAAATATAGAATATTTTTGTTCATGAAAAGTGTTCTTTTGCAAGAAATTATAGAAATATCTTAATGAGATACTGAGTAGAGGATTATTACAATTCTCCAACATGTTTCTTGTTTTTAGTTTATTTCACATCATGCTTTTTAACCTTCGACAACAAATATTGTTGTACCATGAAGACAGCAAATCCAAACAATTACATATGTAGTCCAAAGGCATACACAAGAAAATCAATATTTGACATCTTTGCAACTCCCTCTTTGCAGTAGCGTTCAATAGCTCTTATTCATTATACACTTATATCTCTTTCAGATTCGCCTTTGTCACTAGAAACCCATTTTTTTCCTCTCCTTTGACTTCCACATAACTTCTTTGCCCTGTACTTTTACAGATGCCTTCTGGCTATAAATACTAATGAAATCTCTTTGCTTAATTCAATTTTGCTGGTACACTTACAGTTATGACCTAACTTTCCCACGAGAGAGACTGATTGAACATTCCACTACCTTATGGATGGGAGCAAACATTCTTACAGAACTGGACTGACAATTTCCATAATTATAGAATTCACAGCCTAATGACCTTAAAAAACAATAAAAAGATCTCTTGTTAATTCCATTTCTGTTACTGACATTCAAGATATTTCATTTTTCATGGGACAACAAATTTACTTTTTTATTTTCCAAAGAGCAGTCTATCCTTTCCCCCCAGATTAAATTTTCTGAATATTGAAGTATTCCATTGAATATTTAGCATTTCTTTGTCTTTTAAAAGTTAGAATATTTATGATCCTTAGAATGCGTTTGACTGATTTATAGCAATCAATTATAAGAGTACGTTTTCAAATAGCCCTTTTAAAAATGAAGAATAGAATAATTAAAAAGATCACAAGTCCTCCCTTGCATATAATTATTTCATTATTTCATTACAGTGCAGAAATTATTTTTGCTGACTGTGAGCAATTTTAATTGAGCAAGATCTGTGTTAATATACGATAGCAGGCAGTTCTTCCTAAGAAATAAGATTACTAATTGCTTAAATTTTTATTCAGCACAGTGAGTCTTATGAGTCACATTGCAATATAAACCTAATCACTAGGTAGAGTGGCTACAATACATTTTCTGTGGTGTGATATCCTAAAAGCATAACTTGCCTGCTAATTTATTCCTTCAACAGGTTTATTGCTGTATTAAGCATTTGTTTTGTAGAAAATTCTTATTCTATCTAGTTATGACAGAACTATGATAATGAAACATTAAAATTCAGACTTGAAGTATACAAAAGCCAGCATAAATAAGCAAAATTAAAACATAACATCTTGAATTCTTCCTAAAAACCAGAATGCTCAGCACCCCAGCCTGTATTATGGAGGCTTTTGGCTTATAAACAAAGACGGCTCCTCAGGAATAGAAATCTTGAGTGTGCAAGATAGCATGCTGCTAAGTGACGTTAAATTAAATGTTAATGAAAACCGTTTTCTTTCAAAAATTTAACACTCATCATAAATGCTATGGTATCTTTGGCATATCTAAGATATTTTCTTCTCAATAAATATTTTATGTATATTTATTGCTGTGGGAGAATATATAAATTATAATAAAATTCATCAGAACCACCGACTTAACAACATAGGCTGTTTTGATAAAATCTGCATAAACATTACAAAAACTATATGTTTTAATGTATAGTTTAGTATTGAATATACTGTTGCTGATTTAACTTAGATCTTAAGTGAAAAGTACTATAATTGAGTGTATTCTTAAATATAATTTTTGAAAGTGAAAGCAAAAATACTTGAAAAACTCTGTGATATTTATTAGTAATTCACTTGTTCATTCAGTAAATATTTATTAATAGTTTATAATGAACTTATCAACAATTCTAACTTACTAATACTATTTTCTCATACTCTTTCAAGACAAGTGCTAACATTTTGCCTTCTTTGCTTGGATTCCAGTATGTTCACTTGCTGCTAAAAGGGGAAGTTGACCAGATTGGTATTTAGTTGACCAATGCAGAAGTTACAGAGTTGTTTACAATTCTAATTTCCGGATTTCAACATCTAATGTGTCAGTGATAACTAAAACCTTTTGGAGATCTCTAAGTAATTAGTTACTATTGTGCATAGAACAGACTTTGTATTTGGATCTTTTTCACTGGAGATTAACATTTGTGTGTGATATGGAAAGTAAAGTAAACTGTTGACTGTAAAAGGCTTTCTTATGGTGAAGGAATTTTATGGTAATACAGTACATGGTCAGTGTGATCTAGAAGAATGACTGAAGCATATGGAACTGATATAATATTGTATGTTAAATATATGTCAGTTAAAAATAAAACTAGAGTAGCCCAGGGTCCTGGGTTCTGCTACTGCTATTAACTAGCTTTAAGACTACGGGCAAGTCTTGCAACTTCTCTTGACTCTTAACCTTAATTTCCAGATCTGGAAAATGTGGATAATAATCCTTACTCTGCCTCCTGGTGTGGATGCTTTCATGATAAATAGTAGCTTCTGTGTTGATAAAATGTGAGCTGCAAATTAGACAGTTCTTAACCTGGGGGTGTTCCAAGAATCCTCTTGAAACTATGCAAATTTGTATGTATGTCTTCCTAGGTATGAGGTCTGTAGCTTTTATCGGATTCTCAAATGGGCAAGTGACCTAAAGAAGGTGAGGAAACACTGAATTTGAGAATCTCTAACATCCTTTCTTCTCTTAAATTCAAATTCCATTCTCCCTCTCTGAATAATATATATGAAAGCACTTTGAAAGACTGCTAAACAAATGCAAAGTATCATTCTCCATCTCTCTTTATGGATCTAGTCTATGTAAAAGTCATAGGCATACTTGAAAAAGTGATATTATATTATGTTGCATGGATTATTGAATAAACATATTGCCCGAAGGCATCTTTCAAATAAAAGGTTCAGTATTAGAACCCTAGGAGAATTGAAGTGTCACCGACTCAGAGAAAATAGAAGGCAATCTAGGTGAGGGTGGAAAAACATTTTAATATATGTTTAGTGTAGCTTAGTGGTCAAGATTTACAAGAGTAATTAAACTGGGATGAGGCTTTTTGATTTTGTTCTAATCTAGATTATGATAGCTGTGTTTCAATTTCCTCCTCTCTAAAATGATTTTAGTGATTTGGGGAAGATTAAGTTAGCTAGTTAGATTAGTTTTGTTAGCATAGGTTAAAGTGTTTTTAGTTAACAGTACAGCAATATACCAAAGTAATAGTGTGAATTCTCCATTCAAAGGAGGAAAATACCACTGTTAAGGATTTCTTAATAGTTTCTTCTTTGTTTTGTGACTTTATTTTGTCCTGTTACATATTTAATAATAGATGGGAAATCAGAAATAAAATGTAGCAATTAAGATACATTGTAATTTCTTCTGAGTTTTTCTATCCCCTTTTTGATACTTTAAAAAGGAGTGGTCATTTATCTCTTTAAAGATACATCTAAAATATGTTAACTTTATGGCTTATCAGTAATTTTTAAGTTTTCTACACTTAATGAGCAAAAATATAGCTATACAAAACATTAAGAATATCTTTAAAGAATTGCTTTAAAACCTTGTTTTACCATTGTGCTGTGTTAAAAGACTGTGTTAATAGTCTATTACAGAGTACTTAGGCAAAGATTAGAGAAAGGGAACTTTTTTTCCTTTCTTACCTCTAAAATGAGGGGAGTTGAAATTGTTTTCTTTCTTTGTTTGTGTTTTTTTAAATTGGAATATAGTTGATTTACAATGTTGTACCAGTTTCAGCTGAACAGCAAAGTGAATCCGTTATGCATGTACGTTTATCCACTTTTTGTTTTTTTGATTCTTTCCCCATGAAGGTCATTCCAGTGTACTGAGTAGAGTTCCCTTTGCTATACTTATTAGTTATCTAATAAGTATATTCGTTATCAACTTTATATATAGTAGTGTGTAAATAAGGATTTCTTGATTACGGAGGGGAGGCAGGTTGGAGAGGGCACACTGAGTTGGAGTATCCTTAGCCATAGTGAAAAAAGCTGACCACTTAAGAAGGATTTTCACCTAAGAAATAGTTGATGTGGGTCTGAGTTTACCCCTTTCTTTCTAGATTTGCATCAAAATGGAGTGAAGAGAGCATTTGGTAATAGAATTTGTTTGCTTTCTTACTGAGTGTGAGTTCCTAGACAGAAGGCAGAGATTGGACCTTACACATTTTTATATTCACAGCTCTATTCAGGTACTCAGTGAAGTCTATTCACTGAATGTTCTTGGGCTGGTTCCTTTCTCTAAGTGATTGTTTCCTCTATTATATTTCTAACAATGATAATAATAATAATAAAGCTAGCTACCATTTATGGAGTACTCTGTACAAAGTACATTACATGTTATTGTTCTAGCCTCACAACAACCTGGAGAAATATTATCCTCATTTTAAAGGTGAAGATTCTGAAGTCCACAGAAGTGACTTAAGACCATAACCACCTGACAAATTTACTGGAAAGATATTTTTGTTTCATTAGCTGCTCTAGCTTCAAAGATTTTGCCTTCTTAACAGCTTCCTCATTGAACTGAGAGAGTGCTTTGATAGAAGATTTAAGGTACATGGCACTCCCAAAATGCAGATTTGGTGATGACAGGAAATGTTGTTAGGTCATGTTTGACTGGGCTAGATGCTCCCATTTTGTTACTAAGTAGCTGCTGCTGGGAGCTGAGAGGAAATGAAGAAGAGGAACCAGGAAAGTTTGATGAATAAGCCCCTTTATAAATATTCTTCCTGAAGCTCCTCCTACCACCTCAGTGTTAAAATAGATTAACATAGGAACACCAAGTAGTTCAGATGTAAAGTTGAGATTCAAAATTGGACTATTATCAGCCTTAACTGATGAATACAAAACCAGTAATCCCTGAGGGACCAGACCATGAGTTTGCTCTGAATTTCTTGGTTTCTGTGGAGCTGTGATTCATATTCTCTATAATATACAAAGTTGAAATATCTTTAGCATAACAAAAACAGATTCATAATTATAGAATAGCAGCATTTCCCACCAGTCATTGGAGGAGTGGTAAACTCAGGTTAGAAGAAAACTGCTGGTCATCATGGAGAGTTATATTTCATTTCTGACAACTATATTTCTCCTCAGTTTTGAAAATACCTTTTTATAGAGCAGTTCGTGTGCAACTTTTCCTGCTTAAAAAAATTAATAGGCAACCTGGAAGAGGAATTTGATCATTTATTGCACATCTACAAATTCAATAATAATGATGAAAGATTTGTTGATTGTCTTGTTTATCTGAGAGAGACATGAGATACACCATAAGAGAGGGTGGGGAATCTGGGCTCAGTGCCCAGAATTTTTCTTTGCTATTTGGATCACTGTGTTTGCTACAATATTTAATTAATCCCACTCTTGGAGTAATGCTTATTGCTGATGGCCATCACTGAACTGAAATATTAAACCATATGTAATATATCTTCAATAAAATTTAGATTTAAAAGTCCCTAAATGATGTATGTGTTTGACAGTCCTTAATGAAAACTGACTAAAGGAATTTCAGAGAATGAATAGGCTTAATGGTAACAATTATTTTCATTCATATGGAAGGAAGTGCTAAATTATAAAATTAAACGTAAGCAATTAGCACAACATTTGGGGTAGGATTGTACCAATTCTTGGATTTATAGTTTGTTTTATAGTTATTGTTATTGTTGTTAAATATTTGTATCTTCTGCTATGTCTCTAGTGAAGGTCCTTCCTGAAATTCTGTAAGACTAGTTCTTTTTGGAGTATAGTTTAGCCATGGTTAGACCATCAACTCTCTGATAATTCTCTTTTGAGTAATTCAGTACATAGCATGATTTTCTCTTATTATTGAACCGATGCCTCAGCAAAGGGTTAGAGGAATTCTGCTGTTTGTAGCGAAAATCTTGTGCCAAGAACATTAACCTTGAAGTTCTATACTTTTTGCAGGTCAGGCAATTACCACAGTTATCCTATTTACTTATTTAAGATGTGGCAAGAAGAGCTCCCCAAAATGGACTGATAAATGTGGGTGGAGGGAAAAAATCAATTTCTCTTCTGAAAGAATAGATCCAGAATTGTAATGATGGAAAGAATTCTAAGATTCAGTTAAAATGTCTTTTGAACAGGTCAGAACAAATAGTCTGACATATTGGAGTGTGCCTGTGCAGTCAAGAGGGACAGAGTATTTGAAATGAGACGGTACTTAAGAGTTTGATCAAATCCAGTGGTCTTCAAACTTTGTAAAGCCTCGAGTTCCATTATTTCAACAAAATCTCATGTACTTAATATGTAAAACAGGTTTAAGGGGAGCTACTCTCCTTGAAGCCAAAGAGGTCGCACCTGTTCACATGCTTCCCCTTCTTCCTTCCTTCTAAGCACGGTTTGAAAATCATCTGATCCAACTCTTTCATTTGAAAATGTGAGCATTCATTTCCAAGAGGAATGGACCAACTTATCCAAGGTTATATAACTAAAAGGGGTCAGGGCTGGTTCTCAGACTGTGTTCTGCTCTGTTACACACTTTCTCTCAGACACTCTTTCTGCTTCTTGTGTGGAACCCTGAGAGGAGAGCCACCCTCTCTACTAGACTACTAGGGAAAAGTCACACGGTCAGGGCTTTTGAAGGCGGGTGGGAATACGGATCCCAAGAGCTCAACCGTTTGTAAGACAGGTATTTATCAATTGTCTATTATGTGCAAGGCATGGTTTGAGGCTTCAAAGGAAGTGCAGAATTCCAAAATAAAGAAATCATATCTTTACTATTCTTCGCCTTCTATTTTCTCTTAAAAAATGTGAACAAAATGATTATTCAGAGAATGCATATTGTTCATTCATCATAGTGGTTTTGGGTATAGACTCTGGAGTCAGCCTGCCTAGTTTTGAAGTCTGGCCCTGATGCTTACCTTGAGCAAATTACTTAATTTCTCAGCGCCTCAGTTTTTCTGTAAAGTGTGTGTGTGTGTGTGTGTGCGTGCGCATGCGTGCTCAGTCATGTCCAACTCTTTGCAATCCTATGGACTATAGCCCACCAGGCTCTTCTGTCCATTGCATTATGCAGGCAAGAATACTGGAGTAGGTTGCCATTTCTTTCTCCAGGGGATCTTTCAGACCCAGGGATTGAACTCGCATTTCCTGCATTGGCAGGTAGATTCTTCATCACTGAGCCACCTGGAAAGTCCAGGTGTAAAGTATATAAAGCCCATCTATAAAATAGGGATGAGAAATTCCTTGCATCATAAAATTGTTGTGAGGATGAAATATATATTTATATGTAACTTAGAATAGTACCTTGCACACAATAAATACCAGGCAAATGTTAGCTATGATTGTAATTATGATTATTGTCATATCTAACTCACAGTGATAATTCAAAATCATTATTTTGGTTGTACTTCTGGTGTATATTTTAAAACTAATCATATAGAAATTATATTATTAATACTTAAGTTACCAAAGCATTGTCAATTCAATTTGGTAATATTCATTTCTTATTCTATAAAGTGATATGGCTAACTGCTATACACTTACATAAGTTTGGGATGCAATAACAAGGTAGATTGAATGGCTAATAAGCAACAGAAATTTCTCAGTTTTGGAGGCTTGACGTCTGAGATCAGGATGCCAACATGGTTAGAATCTGGTAAGGGCCCTCTTCTGGGTTGCAGACTGGTGCTTTCACTGTATCCTCACGTGGAGGGAAGAGCAGAGAGAAGGAATAAGCTCTCATGTGTTTTCTTATAAGGGAACTAGTCCTATTCATGAGTGCTCCACCCTCAAGACCTGTTACCTCCCAAAGGCCTCATCTCCCAACACCATTACACTAGGTGTTAGGATTTGAACATACAAATTTGGGGGGAACATAAATATTCAGTCCATAACAACACTGTAAATTTAGCAATAGTTCTTCCAGTATATATAATATATACAGTATGATGTATTTCACTTACTCATTACTTCTAAGATGCTTTATGCATCTTAAATGGGAATCTTGATGAATAGAAATATAGGCATTGGCCCATGATAACCTTATATAGTTACTTAGCTTCCTTTCAATACATGTGCTATCTCTTCAAACAAATAGGAAGACTGTGGGCATGCACAATATCATATATATCTCTTTGTGTTCCTAGAGTTTAGCCTTGTACCTTGCACATAGAAGGCCATCAAAAGGTGTTTCCTGTGTCATGAGTTCTACTTTTAATGGCAACATCTCTTCTCAATTTCAGTTTTTCTTTTCTGATTTTAAACTGTCAACCTAATTATAATATTTTCTGTACTAATTTTACTTTGTTCCATTGGATCTAAGGTTCATAAATTTGTTGAACCATGACTAAAAGCAAAAAGCTAGCACATGTAGGTAAGAGCCATATGCATTGCTTTAATGAATAGTCATCACGACATATGGAGGAGGACTGCCCGATTAATTATTGGGTTTGATGGAGTTTCTTCCTGCCTGAACGAGTCAGTCCAGGGGCCAATTTATAGTGGCAAAATCCTGTAATGGGCTGGTCTGACCGATAAACAAAGTAAATAAATGAACCAAGTTGATTCAGTAGCCCAGATAATTTGCTAGAATAGCATGACAGTATTATACTGCTTCTTAATAAGAAGACTTGTAAATTGTTTAGAAGTATGTAGAGTCTCATGGTGAAATTCCATTTACAAATCTTTTTAGTAATTTAATAAATTCCTTCAGCACATATAAAGCAAACATTTTTGTTCCTGTAGAGTCAGTGCTGCAAACTACAAGTCATGCTAATAGTCACATAAACAGGTGTTTTTTAGACTTTTTAAAGCAATAAAAATCATGTGTATTTAGGTAAACAAATTAAAATCCCACAGGATACAAAGTGAAAAGTAAATGTCTTCTTCCTTCTTCTTTATAACTCCCTAGTACTTCTTCCCCAGCAATAAATAGTATTACTCATTTCTTGGATATTCTTCCATATATTTTTTACATATTTACATGTGTTGTTTACTTGCTCAGTCATGTCTGACTCTCTTTGTGACCCCATGGATTGCAGCCTGTCAGGCTCCTCTGTCCATGGGATTCTCTAGGCAAGAATACTGGAGTGGGTTGCCATCTCCTTCTTCAGGGGATCTTTCCAACCAAGGATCGAACCTGCACCTTCTGCTTGACAGACAGATTCTTCACCACTGAGCCACCTGGGAAGCCCCATGTATCTACATAAGCAGGACCAAATTTATCTATTTTTTCGCAATTTGTTCCCTTTACAGCATATCATAGACTTATTTCCATATCAGAACATATATATCTACCTTATTAAAACATAACAGTAATATTTCCCTATGAATATAATAATCTAACAACTTTCATATTAATGGGCAGTGTTTTGCTGTGTTACAACTGTTGCTTCAATGATCACCCTTTAAATTAAATCCTTGCACACTGATGTGATTTATGTACAAGATAAACTTCTAGGAATGGAGTTGGGCAAAAAGAATGTGCATTTGCCAAATTGCCCTCTCAATAATATATGAAAATGTCTGCTTTTTTATTTGCTGTTTTGCTATTAGTTTGTTACAAAGATTTTATCTTCTAATAGATATTTGGTTTTTTTGCTCTTCCTTTTTCTGAACTCTACCCAGATGTCCTTTAGAGAACCATTTCTTTCCATTGTAGTTGGTAGGGCTTCACCTGGAATAGATCTTGTGACTCAGTCCTGGCTAGAGTATTTAAATCCTTCTAATAACATTGTTTATTTTAGTGTTTTATTTTCTCCCAGTTTTATGAGAAATTGTATATATTTAAACTGTACAACATAAAATGATTTGATATACATATACATTCTGAAATTCTTCCCACAATTGAGGTAAACAACACATTCATCACCTCACACAGTTGCCATTCCTAATAACATTGTTTTTCCAGTATATATAATATGTACAGTATGATATATTTCACTTACTCATTACTCCTAAGATGCTTTGACATTGTTCCAAAGTCCCAAACTCAGATGGGAGTCACCAGGAAGAGCTGATATTTTTTCCGCTGGACCAAAACCTGGGAGAATTGTAGGCATGGCGTTGCGGAATGGCACATTGCCTCCTTGTGGCACATAATGTGGAGGGGAGTAAGGCTGAGAGTGGGAGGCAAATGATGGGTGCCTCTGGATCAAGTTTAGATGAAAGCCGGAAAAGTTTTTTCAGTTGTGTGGGCTAATAAGGATTTTTCAGTTGTGTGAGCTAATTCTACTTTTTGCTCAATCTGGTTTGAGTTGAGTTTTTGGTTGCTGACAACATAAAAGAGTCCTATTGGATGTTTATACCTGTTTTTCCTAGCCTTAATACAGTAAAAAATTACAGTAATATTAATAATTCTCTTTTATTGAGTACTGGTGATGTGTCAGGTATGGTAGGGCTTCCCAGGGCTGCTAGTGGCAAAGATTCCTCCTGCCAATGCGGAAGACATAAGAGGTGCGGGTTCGTTCCCTGGGTTGGGAAGATTCCCTGGAGGAGGGCATGGCAACCCACTCCAATACTCTTGCCTGGAGAATCCCATAGACAGAGGAGCGTGGCGGGCTACAGTCCATAGCGTTGCAAAGAGTCAGACATGACTGAGGCAACTGAGCACGCTCGTGGATATGGAACTAGATGCCTAACATGCATTATCTCAATGCTTTCAGCTATTCTAGAAAAACATTATTACCTTTTTACTTTACCAGGGAGGAAATGCTTATTTCATGTGCACCTTGAGTCTCCAAGGTGGCAGACAGAGAATGCAGTGTTTCCAAAACACAGGTATTAATGTAACTTCCCAAACCCTGTCCTCGAGAATTTTGCCAAATACATTGAGAAATCCTGATTCTGTAACAACAGCCTTGTTTGGCGAGATAATCCAAATGATGGAGAAACTGAGGTTGAGGGAGATTAAATGACTCACCTGAAGTCTCATGGATATTTATTACAGAAAAGATAGTCCCTTTGCATCATTGGCTCCAATTGCTTGTTCACAAAATCTTGATTTCTCTGCGCAGGCATCCTTCCACTTTCCCCCAAAGATTCCCTTGTTCTACAAAGAAGACCACAGGGGTTCTGCACACCCACAAAGGCATATGATTGTTTGCCCTATATCTAGACTTGTTTTTTTAGTGACTGTTGTCAGGAAATGTGTTCTCCTTGGCACCTCTTCCTCCATCTCAGCCTGTATTTTGTATGAATCTGTAGAATCTGAACTGCCTATAGCTTGGGGCCAAGTTTGTGTCTGTGCTGTGCTGCAATGAATGATGTGACCCTGACACTTTCCACTCTGGGCCTCAGTTTCCCGCACTTAAAAAATGAAGGAGGGGTGGAAGCTAGCTGTAGTCTCAGAGCCCTCCCTTCCAGCTCTGCCATTCTAGTCTGTGTCTCCCTGGCTTCTGATCCAGTTAGGTGCACTTTGTTTGCATTCTGTGCTGTGCCAAGCTGATTGTTTGCTTTTTGACCTCTCTACCCTGTTCTTCTATCTAGATCCAGTGATATTTTTTGTTTTATCGTACATGTTAGTGCTTTTAGTTTTATTAGTTTTAAAGCTGCAGAAGCAGCATTGCTCCTTGGTAATAAAAGAAGAAGTATGTAGCACATCCCTGTTCCCAATTATAATTCCTTTCCTATTAACAATTGGCTAATGAGATCTCCATATTTGTCTATTAGTATTTTTCTTTTTCTGTCTTTTCTATTTTTCCCTTGGAGTCTTCTGTTTCTTATCAATTGAGTCCTCTGACCACTTGTTTTGCCTTATTCAGTGATATTTGTAACCTCAAGTTGCTGCCTCTTTACTTGTTTGTTGCCCAGTGCTTTATTTGACCCTTATTGCTCTAGGCTTGGAGAAGGAATTGGCACCCCACTCCAGTACTCTTGCCTGGAAAATCCCATGGATGGAGAAGCCTGGTGGGCTGCAGTCCATGGGGTCGCTAAGAGTCGGACACGACTGAGCGGCTTCACTTTCACTTTTCACTTTCATGCATTGGAGAAGGAAATGGCAACCCACTCCAGTGTTCTTGCCTGGAAAATCCCAGGGACGCGGGAGCCTGGTGGGCTGCTGTCTATGGGGTTGCACAGAGTCGGACACGACTGAAGCGACTTAGCAGCAGCAGCAGCAGCTCTAGGCTTAGCAGCAGCAACAGCAGCAGCAGCAGCAGCTCTGGGCTAGTCATTTTTCTCCAGGCTTCTTAGCTTTAATTTGAGTGCCAGCTTCCATAAGTGTTCCTGTCCTGCTCCTGCTGCTATTCCCTGGCTTTTCAGAGCACCCCAGTGCAGAGAGCAAAAGTGTGGTCTCTAGAGTCAGGCTCCTGGTTTCAAGTTATAGCTCCAGTACTTACTGGCTGTGTGACCTTGGCCAAAGTACTTCACTTTTCCAGACCTCAGTTTCCTTCTCTGTAAAAAGAGATACTATTAAAAATGATCTCATGGTTCTTGTTAGTGTTAAGGGGGTTTTGTATGTAATCTTTTCCCAATCTCCTCACAACTTCCAACTCTAGTTCAGGTCCCAGCACTTGCAGTTTCTTAAAACTGTTGATTCTTTTTGCAAAGCACTTCACCTTTGCAAATTCAATAATCTACTTTGGCAGATATAAAAACAGTAATGAAGTCCAAAGAGGTTGAAATAACTTGCTTAAAATTACATAAATAGTAAGCAACAAAGTTAGGATTCAAAATCAGATTTTTTTTTCAGCTCCAATTGTCTGTGCTTCTCCCTACTCTCAGCAGTGTTAGTCCATATCTGATTTACAGGGGGTCTTTGGTACTCTCCTGATACTTGTGGAGCTTTCCTTTTATCTTGGAATCTGGTTTGTTCATTATTTCTTAGGCATGTCTTAGTGGTTTTCTGCTTCCAGACCCATTGCTTTCTGCTAGGTAATCGAGTAAGAAAGTCCTCCCACCCTCCCCAAAGAGGATTGGGTCTAATATTAAATCCAAAGTTTACTCTGATTTCAGAATCTTTGTTTTTCAAGGCAGAGTGGTTAGTTGAAAGAGTATTGACTTAGAAGTTAAAGTCAGCGTTGGGTTCCAACACTGATTCTTTCCTTTAGTAGTCGTATGGTTTTTGACCAACTCAATTAATTTCCCTGAGACTTAGTTTCTTTATTTGTCAAATGGGCATGATAATATTAACAGGACTTGTCTTACAGGATAATTGTGACGCTGGAGATCAAATATATGTGATTGGGTATTGTTTGTGTTACTTCAGTCTGTGAAAGGCCATGCTGTTACAGGCCCTGAAGATATCTGATATTATTCGGGGGGCTAATCTTTGAGTATATTGTCTTGCTGTTGTATTTGGAAGGGACGGGGGAAGCGAGAAGCCTGCTGAGGACACACATTTTGGATTTAGGTAGGCCTGGATTTGGATCTGGGTTGTGGTAATTACCAGTTGTACAAACAAGCAGGTTGTTTAATCACTTTGAACTTCAACCTCTTCACTTGAAAAAACGAGTAATCATATCATCTTATAGAGGCTTTTGAGACTTACCTGAAGTAATATATGTAAGGCATGGCAGCGATTTTAAAAATATTTGTTCTCCGTAAAACATTGCTACAGAATGTCCCAAAGCTGATGATATGTGTCACTGTATTCGTATTTGTGCTCTTAGCATTTAGCATTACCTTCGCATAGTAGGAACTAAAACAATGTTTGCTGGACTGAATGGGCCCTTTAGTTGCCTAATATAAACACATTACAACCAACATTGTTTTGTCTTGTTTTGAAAGAAACTGCTGTTTATTTTCTATCCACCTTATTTCTTTTCTGCGTAAGAGCCTGGAGAAGGGCAGCTGAGGACCACTCAGTGGTTGTTCCTACCCATTCAGTCACCTGAGCAGTGGGAGCTGCAGACCAGTCCACAGTGGTGGCTGAGGTCTCCTGTCTTCTGCAGGACCCGCTGGGCAGGCACACTGGTGCCTGTGCCTTCAGACCCGTCTGCAACCTCAGGTGAAGGTGGGAGCTGGAGCGGTCCATTCATCCTGACATTCCTCCTTGTGGCCTTCTCAGCACATCCTGCTCATTCTTTTCCATCTCTCCAGCCCCTCTGTAGAAGCAGAGGTGAGGCGTGACCTCCAACAGGTGTGCACCCAGGATGGTACCATGTGCATGCAGAACTTACTGGGCAGCATCCATCTCCTCAGACCCACTGAGTGAGCTTCCTTCTTGCTGCAAGGATGTCAGTGTCCACAAGGCACAGAGGAGAATCTGTGTACAGGGCACAGTAGTCGGTGGGTTAACACACAACACCTCCAAGAGAGGCTGGTTGTCAGCCCTGGGATCGGTGACCATCAGAAGAAGCAGCCCCTGGAAGCTGCCAGGGTTTGGTTAGTGAAGGTTCTGGGAGTGAAGCAGGCAGCAGGGGGGGTGGCTGCAGTGGCAGCAGCAAACTTCAGCACAGCCCTCTGGCCTATGTTCCTGAAGGATGTGACACTGGTCAGCTGGTTTTTAAACAAGATGGCGCAAGCCATCTGCAGAAGCTTCTCCCAGGCCCCCTTCAGATCTAGAACGTAGACACCATCTCTTTTCCTTTAGCAGATGCACTCTTCCATTTGGAAGTCACGGTTGGTGCCACCTAAGTGGGTTCCTGCTGCTTGGAATTTGAGGACATCCTCCCCCTTCATCTGTAGGACATCAAGGGCTCTGGACATTGTGAATGTTTCCCTTTAAGTTATTATGGAAACCCAGGACAGCACCATCTGGACCCCTCTCTGGGTAGTGCAGAGTGGCACACCCAAAGTTCCACTGCTATCATACCTACTGTTCTGTGGCTGGAAGCCCTACAAAATAAAATGTTAAGGGAATTTTATGCTGAGTAAAACCCCCAGGCTTAGGTACCAGTGTGCCTAAGACCTCAAATTTCTTTCTGGCTCTCAGTATGAAAGTCATGATTATTTCCCTTGCGTCATCCTCCGCATGTGGCTTTTCATCTTACATTCTGGCTTTGCTCCAGGAGACGACATGCTGCCTTATGCCAGGGACCTAGTGAAAGGTCACACCCAGAATGGCCAGGCTGAGAGGAGCTCACTAAACAGTGTGGGTCCCTGACTGCATTCTTTGGTGCTCCACCTCAGTGGGGTAAAAGCAAGAGTGAAAAATTCCAAAGGGGCCTAAAATTTAGAGTTTGGTCTAATAGTATAACTAGAAGGTTTTTTTTTTTTTTTTTTTTGGCTCTGAATTGCTGTAACCAGGAGTGAGTAAGTTTCTGTCATTTCCCCACCAAATGAAAAATGGAATTTATGATGAATGGTTGTTAAATAGAGTGATCTGGACTTATTCTTTCCAGCCTAGTGAGACCCATCCCAACCTTTTACAGACAGTTTCTTAATAGACAGTATGAGAAACCTCAGTGTCCTCTGGAGGTTTTTATAAATGGATGCCAACCCAGCTTTTATTAAACTGGGTTTATATATGTTATCCTTGCCCATCTTGACATACCTCTTCCAGACTCCGCTTGAGCAAGGACAAAATGAGTTGAGGGTTCTTCTGCTGCTGATGCTGAGCTTGAGTGTTTTGTTGTTGTCGCTTCAACTTCATCATTTTTCATATTGTCCCTGAATTTGTTGAAGTTTCTCCCTTTCTCCATTTTTTTTCCATCCCTACATAGATTATGTCTAATGTGGTTGATGTTCACCTCAATCCAACTCAAAGTACTAAAGCAAACATCTATTGAGCACCTGATCAATACAAGGCATGGTGGTGCTGTTTTCTAAAGCTTCAACATGGAATCTTGAGAGCTGTAGCATTCAACACTGTAGCCATTACCCACACGTAGCTATCGAAATTTAATTAATTAAAATTTAATGAAATTGAAATTGAACTAGCCATATTTCAAGTGCTCCACAGCTATATACGGGTAGTAGCTACTGTATTAGACAACTCAGATTTCCATTCCTGTGGAAAGTTCTACTGGACAGTGCTGTTACAAAGATTACAAACATAGCCTCTGGAGCAAATTCATCTTTATAATTCTCAGTTTCTTCATCTGTAAAATGGAACTAATAATAGCAGCTACCTAACAGGGTATTTGTGAGGCTTGAAATAAGACGAGGTATTTAGAGACTTAGCACATTGCCTGGCTGATAGAAGGCCTCTATGGGCGGACCTCGGGGAAAGGGAGGTTGCAGAATACACGATGTTCAAGTAGTGGCTGAATCCAGTGGCTGAAATAGGATAGAAAATAATTTCCCTTTGAGTTAAAAATCTGGAGGTAGACAATCCAGTATCAGTATGGCGTGTTCCAATGGGCAGGATGAGGCGTGCGTCTGCTGTCTGTTCAGGTTCCAGAAGCTTCCTCCTGACATTTTCACTTGTGTCCTATTGGCCCAAATTGTCATCTGGCCACATCTAGCTGTAAAGGAAACTGGGAAATAATTTTTTTATCTGGGAAACTGTGTTTCCAGCTAAAATTTTTATTGCTGATAGAAGAAGGGAAAAATGGATATCAGAAGACACTAGCAGTTTCTAGTCTCTAGACTGAAGCCAGAGTACAGAAGTGTTTAATGCAGTCTAAGGAGTTTGTGCTTTATTGCTTGGGCTCTGTGGAGCTGTTGATATTCTCAGTGTAGAGGGTCAATAGAATTAGAGGCTGTTCATGGTAATGGACTCTGACGTGGTTCCTTATACCAGCAATATTCTCCCCAGCAATATTCAGAAACTTTCAAGAACAGTTACTTTCAATTAAAAAATTTCCCTCTTCATCTTCCAACATTCTTTCCTACTCTGCCTCCTTTTTAAGTAAGGGGAAAGGTAGCCTGAAGGGAGGAAATGTGAGCATGCAACCCTTCCACCCGGTAGTCTCCTTTAGACTTCCGCCACGTTATCACTTCCTCCAGGCCCTCTCAAAAAGGGCTGAGAACCACAATGAAAGCCCGTGCAAAGCAAGGAAGACCCAGGGCAGCCAAAAATAAATCAATAAATAACAGCAACAAAAAAAGGCTGAGAGTGGAAACTAGTTCTTCTTCCTAGAGGGTGGGGAGTACTGAATAGAGGGAGGTGGTGTCTTTTTGTTATCAAGACAGTGTATGCTCTCTCTGAGCACTTGTGTTTACCTCGGACACTGCACTATTGATGGTGTGCCCTGCTGCATTCTAAGCAGCTTGAGGACAGCATTCAGGTCTCACCTGAGTCCATAGCCTCTGCAATTAACACAGTGCCTAGGGCAAGGCATATATAAGGTTACGGAATGTCTGGATAAATGCTGAGCCCATGAATGCTGTCTAGATTGCATTAGCCTTAAAGCAGTTGTACTCTAGCTGAAATCCTCATACAATCGATTATTGTTGAGTTTCTGGTGAAAGCATTTCAGGAAAAGGCTAAGAGAAAGATTTGGGTAAGGTAAAGACAATTGTGTCCTCCTGGAATGTGATTCTTTTCAGAGAACATCGGACAGTGTAACAATCAGATAGGCCAAATAGTTTGTATTAAACCCTGAAAGAAGTCCTTCTTTTCTTTCTTTGCCTTTGTCATTTTAGGCACTGGTTTACCAACAGTTCAGTCGCTCAGTTGTGTCCAACTCTTTGTGACCCCATGGACTGCAGCATGCCAGGCCTTACTAAGACAATAAAAAATATACTAAATTTGTGTGCTTATAAGATGTATCCTTAGGTAAGCCACTCCAATGAGATTTTTAAATCAATGAATATTTATTGTCTGTGTGAAGCACTATGGTAGGGGCCATAAGGACTAGAAATAGATAAATAAAAGAACCAGTCCTTGCTTTCAAAGAATTTACAAACACTGCTAGGTTGTAGGAATCTAAATATGGTTGACTAAGCCCCACAAGGGGCTTACAATATGGTATGAAAAGCAGGCAGATAAACATGACTACATGTACTATGATTTAGTGTTTGAACCTTTCTCAGGGCCAAAGGTACATATTTTGGTTAAAAATTTAAAGAAATTGTCCATTTGAGATATTGTAAAATCTGTAGACACCTTCTAGTTACTAGTATGTAAACTGTTTTTGGAGAATTTTGTATTTTAGGAGTGGCAGGGATATGATATGCAACTGGAGGTGGGGGGCAAAAAAAAGAGGGTTGGTCATTTCGAAGTGACATTAAATTATCTTTTGACACCAGCTGTATCTTTTTTACAAAAGAAAATGGAAACAACTGTGTCCTTGACCTTCAAAAAGAAATTGACTTACCTAGCTTAACTATTCAAACAAACAACTGTGTACTCTCTTCAATTCCTATGATGATTTTGATTTACTGTAAATGACTGAATTTAATGAACTAAATTATGCTATTTAAATGCATTTTGTGAATGGTATTGTAGTTTGTTACAAAGCATTATGTCTATGCTAAATTGTGCTGTAAATGATATGGTATGGAACATATGTGCTGTATTCATAATTTAACTGTGGCTATGGAGTGCCTTCTTGGATAGGACATACTGAAAAAGGAGCCTTTATTTACCTGGTGAAATGAAGGTGATATCTCAGCAAATCACTAGGTCTTACTGACCTTGGCAGAATTACAGTGCTAATATTTTCACATGGATGAACTGTTCTTGAACAATTTCTCTAATGTGTATGGCAGAAATAGGCTTTCCATTAAAACTAGGTATATATGGTGTATCTTCTCTTTCCATTTTTTTCCCCTTCAACAAATATTTACTGCAGTCATAGCAAGGATAATTCCACCTCCATTAAGGTTCATGTTTTCTCCTGGCCTCTCAAATGGTAGAGATAATAGAAATCAAAGGTTTGTCCTGCAGTTATGCTGGACATGTTCTCTGAAAGGAGTTGGCATTAGATAATACCCTGCTCTTCTTCTTTCAGAGTAATTTGAAAGGTTTTCTTTTTTATAAGAGTAAATGCTGAGGCCAAAATAGCATCTTTATTACTGATACAGGCTATGTTGGCTTAGTGTGGGGGCTGAATGGAATTTCTAACAAAATCCTGACATTAGATATACTTACCCAGTTGGTCCTGGGCTTTCTTACATGGAAAGACAGCTTAGGTAAGACTTTTAACATGGTAACACAGAAGAACTGTACAAAAAAGATCTTCACGACCCAGATAATCATGATGGTGTGATCACTCACCTAGAGCCAGACATCCTGGAATGTGGTCAAGTGGGCCTTAGGAAGCGTCACTACGAACAAAGCTAGTGGAAGTGATGGAATTCCAGTTGAGCTATTTCAAATCCTAAAAGATGATGCTGTGAAAGTGCTGCACTCAATATGCCAGCACATGTGGAAAACTCAGCAGTGGCCACAGGACTAGAAAATGTCGGTTTTCATTCCAATCCCAAAGAAAGGCAATGCCAAAGAATGCTCAAACTACTGCACAATTACACTCATCTCACACACTAGTAAAGTAATGCTCATAATTCTCCAAGCCAGGCTTCAGCAATACGTGAACCATGAACTTCCAGTTGTTCAAGCTGGTTTTAGAAAAGGCAGAGGAACCAGAGATCAAATTGCCAACATCCACTGGATCATGGGAAAAGCAAGAGAGTTCCAGAAAAACATCTATTTCTGCTTTATTGACTATGCCAAAGCCTTTGACTGTGTGGATCACAATAAACTGTGGAAAATTCTTCAAGAGATGGGAATACCAGACCACCTGACCTGCCTCTTGAGAAACCTGTATGCAGGTCAGGAAGCAAAAGTTAGAACTGGACATGGAACAACAGACTGGTTCCAAATAGGAAAAGGAGTACATCAAGGCTGTATATGCAGAGGACATCATGAGAAACGCATGGCTGGAGGAAACACAAGCTGGAATCAAGATTGCTGGGAGAAATATAAATAACTTCAGATATGCAGATGACCCTACCCTTATGGCAGAAAGTGAAGAAGAACTAAGAGCCTCTTGATGAAAGTAAAAGAGGAGAGTGAAAAAGTTGGCTTAAAGCTCAACATTAAGAAAACTAAGATCATGGCATCTGGTCCCATCACTTCATGGGAAATAGATGGGGAAACAGTGGAAACGGTGTCAGACTTTATTTGTTTGGGCTCCAAAATCACTGCAGATGGTGACTGCAGCCATGAAATTAAAAGACGCTTACTCCTTAGAAGGAAAGTTATGACCAACCTAGACAGCATATTAAAAAGCAGAGACATCACTTTGTCAACAAAGGTCTATCTAGTCAAGGCTATAGTTTTTCCAGTGGTCATGTATGGATGTGAGAGTTGGACTATAAAGAAAGCTGAGCACCGAAGAACTGATGCTTTTGAACTGTGGTGTTGGAGAAGACTCTTGAGGATCCCTTGGACTGCAAGGCAATCCAACCAGTCCATCCTAAAGGAGATCAGTCCTGGTGTTCATTGGAAGGACTGATTTTGAAGCCACCACCCCAATACATTGGCCACCTGATGCGAAGGGCTGACTCATTTGAAAAGACCTTGATGCTGGAAAAGATTGAGGGCAGGAGAAGAAGGGGATGACAGAGGATGAGACAGATGGATGGCATCACTGACTCAATGAACATGGGTTTGGGTGGACTCCGGGAGTTGGTGATGGACAGGGAGGCCTGGTGTGCTGTGGTTCATGGGGTCACAAAGAGTCGGACACGACTGAGCAACTGAACTGAACTGAACTGAAAACAAAGAATTTGTGCTTTCTCCAGATAGGCTCATCTCAAGAGAAAGAGGAGTTGAGGTAATGTGAACACTCTTTACAAAGTTTATCAGTTTGGTTCAAATGGGTAAAGGGAAAGAGCGAGGCCTTAGTTATCTCACAGGAAGGAAACATTAGGCAAAAGAAAAAAAAAATCATTCCCCAATAATAAGTAGACTTTTCAAATAAAGGAATTAGTTCGAAAGTTTATTGCTAGGGAGAAATCCATAGGATCTGTTACACAAATGATGATGACTTTTATGATGATAACTCCATTTTTTTCCCCCACTGAAGGATATCTTCATGATAGCAATACTTCTATCATTTTCTAGATGAAGAGACAACAGCTTGGGGCCAGGAAAACTTGTTTAAAAAATTCAAGTGGTCATTTTCAGTATTTAAGTGCTGGCCATTATACACTGTTGACATAGCATAAGACTAAAAGTAAAAAGACTTTGGCTCTCAGAGAAGTTACACGATCATTAGCTCTGTCTTAGCTCAAGCTGTAATAACAAAATGCCATAGACTGGGTGGCTTAAACAGCAGACATTTATTTTCTCACAGATTGGAAGACTAGAAGTCCAAGACCAGAGTTTCAGCAAGATTGGTTTCTGGAGAGGACTCTCCTCCTGGCTTGAGCGTGGTGCCCTTCTTGCCATGTGCTTATGTGACCTCTTCTTTGTGTGCACTCAGAGTGAACAAGCTCTCCAGTGTCTCTTCTTATAAGGAACTAATCCTATCATGTCTGAAACCCTCCCTTATGATCTCTGTGCTTAGTCACTCAGTCCTGTCTGACTCTTTGCGACCCCATGGACTGTAGCCCTCCAGGCTCCTCTGTCCATGGGGATTCTCCAGGCAAGAATACTGGAGTGGATTGCTATGCCCTCCTCCAGGGAGGGCAACCCAGGGATCAAACCCAGGTCTCCTGCATTGTGGGTGGATTCTTTACTGTCTGTGCCACCAGGGAATCCCATGAATACTGGAGTGGGTGGCTTATCTCTTCTCCAGGGAATCTTCCCAACCCAGGTATTGAACCTGGATCTCCTGCATCACCTGCATTGTAGGCAGATTCTTTCCCACTGAGCCACTGTGGAAGCCCTCATTATGAGTTCAGTTCAGTTCAGTTCAGTCACTCAGTCATGTCTGACTCTGCGACCGCATGAAGCGCAGCACGCCAGGCTTCCCTGTCCATCACCAACTCCTGGAGTCCACCCAAACCCATGTCCATTGTGTCGGTGATGCCATCCAACCATCTCATCCTCTGTCGTCCCCTTCTCCTCCTGCCCTCAATCTTTCCCAGTATCAGGGTCTTTTCAAATGAGTCAGCTCTTTGCATCAGGTGGCCAAAGTATTGGAGTTAAGGCTTCAACATCAGTCCTTTCAATGAACACCAGGACTGATCTTCTTCAGAATGGACTGATTGGATCTCCTTGCAGTCCAAGGGACTCTCAAGAGTCTTCTCCAACACCACAGTTCAAAAGCATCAATTTTTCAGTGCTCAGCTTTCTTTATAGTCCAACTCTCACATCCATACATGACCCCTGGAAAAACCATAACCTTGACTAGACAGACCTTTGTGGACAAAGTGATGTCTCTGCTTTTTAATATGTTGTCTAGTTTGGTCATAACTTTCCTTCTAAGGAGTAAGCATCTTTTAATTTCATGGCTGCAATCAAAATCTTCAGTGATTTTGGAGCCCAGAAAAATAAAGTCAGCCACTCTTTCCACTGTTTCCCCATCTATTCCCCATAAAGTGATGGGACCGGATGCCATGATCTTAGTTTTCTGAATGTTGAGCTTAAAGCCAATTTTTTCACACTCCTCTTTCACTTTCATCAAGAGGCTCTTTAGTTCTTCTTCACTTTCTGCCATAAGGGTGGTGTCATCTGCATATCTGAAAAAGTGAAAGTGAAAGTGAAGTCGCTCAGTTGTGTCTGACTCTTTGCAACCCCTTGGACTGTAGCCTATCAGGCTCCTCCATTCTTGGGATTTTTCAGGCAAGAGTGCTGGAGTGGATTGACATTTCCTTCTCCAGGGGATCTTCTTGACCCAGGAATCGAACCCCAGTCTCCCGCATTGCAGGCAGATGCGTTTACCGTCTGAGCTACCAGGGAAGCTGGGTGTTTTCTGCATATCTGAGGTTATTGATATTTCTCCCGGCAATCTTGATTCTAGCTTGTGCTTCTTCCAGCCCAGCGTTTCTCATGATATACTCTGCATATGAGTTAAATAAGCAGGGTGACAGTATACAGCCTTGACGTACTCCTTTTCCTATTTGGAAGCAGTCTGTTGTTCCATGTCCAGCTCTAACTGTTGCTTCCTGACCTGCATACAGATTTCTCAAGAGGCAGATCAAGTGGTCTGGTATTCCCATCTCTTTCAGAATTTTCCATAGTTTACTGTGATCCACACAGTCAAAGGCTTTGGCCTCATTTACCTTTAATTACTCCTTTTAGCCCTACCTTTAATTACTCCTTTTGGCCCTATCTCTTAATACAGTCCCAACCCAGGGATCGAACCTGAGTCTCCTGCATTAAGACAGATTTTTTTTTTTTTTTTTTATTGTCTGAGCCACCAAGGAGCCCTCTGTATACAGTCACACTGGGGTTAGGGTACAACATATGAATTGGTAGGGGGCACAATTCAGTTCACAGCAAGCTCATTGTGTGCACAGTAAGAAATGTTGATTTTTCCATAGTGACTTCAAACATTCAGCAAGTAGAATTCACAACTAACCAATCCTCTGGCAACAAATAATAGTTCAGTTTTATTTTGATTTTGTTTTTGAAGTACAAATTTTTTGGATCAAATGCATAAAAGGTTAAGGGAAAAATGGGCCTATTTCTAATTTGACTGCAAAAGAATGTAATATTGGGATTAGACAGAGAATATTAAGATGGTGGGAGAGTTTTTTTCAGTTAATGAGAATGAGTTTTGCAACTTAAGAGTGAGGTATATGCAAATGACTTGATAGTTTTGATGGATTGCTGTAAGAAAAAAATTCATTTTAGAAATTTTTCTGTGCTATATTTGGCATTTTTGTCACAATGATTCATTTAATATTTCCCTTGGTAGTATTCTTTCGGTATTTATTTTAGAAGTAGCAGTAAATGATACAACTAATATTCTAAAATATTGTAATGGAGATGAACTTGGAGTTCATCTATTTACTCTTTCTTAGTATTATAATTGGAGAAGGCAATAGCAGCCCAGTACTCTTGCCTGGAAGATCCCATGGACTGAGGAGCCTGGTAGGCTGCAGTCCATGGGGTCGCTAGGAGTCGGACATGACTGAGCGACTTCACTTTCCCTTTTCACTTTCATGCATTGGAGAAGGAAATGGCAACCCACTCCAGTGTTCTTGCCTGGAGAATCCCAGGGACGGGGGAGCCTGGTGGGCTGCTGTCTATGGGGTCGCACAGAGTCAGACACGACTTAAGCGACTTAACAGCAGCAGCAGCTGTATTATAATACAAAGAGCTGCTTTGGGATCAGGGGCGATATAATTCTTATCAGAAATATAAAACTTCTTGGTAGCCTTTTTTAAAAAAAATTAATTAATTTTGTTTTTTGGCCATGCCGCACAGCTTGTGGAATCTTAATTCCCTGACTAGGGATTGAATCCGGGCCTCAACAGTGAAAGCACTGGTCCTAACCACTAGATTACTAGGGAATTCCTGATAATAGTCTTTCAGTAGAATGTTTGAGTGGGTGTGTGAAGGCTACTGATGACTAGAAAAGGTCCTGGGACCTTTCTTTGTGATTGGCAACCATGAATGGGTATAGGTGGAGCAAGCAGTCAGTAACGACTGTGGGATTTCCCACATAAGCAACATGAAATTATAATGTTAGAGATTTTACATTCTTCTGAATGTCAGAAACAGAATTTTGGCTGGTTATTCTAGCAAGGTGCTGGACTTATATACAACTAGAGTCAGAGACTTGGAGAAGCAAAATCTATAGAGTGAACTCTTAGGACATGTCTTTAGGGTTCCAGGACCACACTTGCAGATGACAAAACAAAAACCAAGGTCACCCAACAAATGAGCAATTAAGCCAGATACCCTAGATATTCTTCTAGTATGTTATTTCCTATATGCAATATTGGGGCAGGTATTAATTACAGTCATCTTATAGAGGAATTAAGGCCAAGGAAGTTCCTTGTGTGACCACCAAAGCATTTTTATTGTTGTTTAGTCACTCAGGTGTATCTGACTCTGCGACCCTGTGGACTGCAGCACCCAGGCTTCTCTGTCATAAACTGTCTCCTGGAGTTTGCTCAAACTCATGTTCATTGAATCAGTGATGCCATCCAACCATCTCATCCTGTTGTCCCCTTCTCCTCCTGCCTTCAATCTTTCCCTGCATCAGGGTCTTTTCTAATGAGTTAGCTCTTCCCATCAGGTGGCCAGAGTATTGGAGCTTCAAGTTCAGCAACAGTCCTTCCAATGAATACTCAGGTTTGATTTCCTTTAGATTGACTGGTTTGATCTCCTTGTTGTCCAAGGGACTGTCAAGAGTCTTCCAACACCACAGTTCAAAAGCATCAGTTCTTTGATGCTCAGCCCTCTTTATGGTCCAATTCTCACATCCATACATGGCTACTGGAAAAACCATAGCTTTGACTATACAGACCTTTGTCAGCAAAGTACTGTCTCTGCTTATTAATATGCTGTCTAGGTTTGTCATAGCTTTTCTTCCAAGGTATTAAGATCATATAATTAGATCATCTGAATGTTTAGAAATATGTAAAGATTAGATCTTTAAATGTTGTCTAATTAAATCTCCTATGCAACACTTGTATCCAATCTGCAAGTGAAAGTGAAGGTGTTAGTTTGATCCTGTCTGACTCTTTGTGAGCCCATGAACAGCAGCCTGCCAGACTCCTCTGTCCTTGGAATTCTCCAGGCAAGAATACCATTCTTGAGTAGCCATTCCCTTGTCCAGGGGATCTTCCCGACCTAGTTTGCACACTTAGAGTGATGGGAAACTTGATCTTTGTTTAGTTCAGATTGTTAGAAAGTTTAGTCTTATGTTGGGTCTAATTTGTGTTCCTGCCACTTCAAGTCTGTTTTCTGGTGCTTCAAAAACCAGTACTTAGCCACGGGACTGTGTTATCCTATATCATACATATTACCCTCTTGTCTTTCTTTACTTTCAACATTCTGTGTTTTAGTAGGACCTACTGAAATGTTCACTGGGTCAATCAAATCTGTAAGTATGCCTTTTTGATAAAAATTTCAAGTTCATTGTATAAAATAGGCCTGAAAAGTTTCAAAAAGTTTAAGGAAAAGGAAACTAGAATCTCTTATAATTCCTTTAGGCAAATTGTTTGATTTTCTTGAGGTCTTTGCAAATGCTGGTTCTCATGTGGGTCTCAGTATGACTAACCTAATCTATTTGGCCAGCTTGATTCAACCCATTTTATAAAACTCATGCATTTTTTATCTGTATATATTTTTGTGATACATGTCCCATTTGTGATACATTTCTCAATGTCCATGGATCAGATCAGATCAGTCGCTCAGTAATGTCCAACTCTTTGCGACCCCATTAATCGCAGCACGCCAGGCCTCCCTGTCCATCACCAACTCGCGGAGTTCACTCAGACTCACGTCCATCGAGTCAGTGATGCCATCCAGCCATCTCATCCTCTGTCGTCCCCTTCTCCTCCTGCCCCCAATCCCTCCCAGTATCAGAGTCTTTTCCAATGAGTCAACTCTTCGCATGAGGTGGCCAAAGGACTGGAGTTTCAGCTTTAGCATCATTCCTTCCAAAGAAATCCCAAGGCTGATCTCCTTCAGAATGGACTGGTTGAATCTCCTTGCAGTCCAAGGGACTCTCAAGAGTCTTCTCCAACACCACACTTCAAAAGCATCAATTCTTCAGCGCTCAGCCTTCTTCACAGTCCAACTCTCACATCCATACATGACCACAGGAAAAACCATAGCCTTGACTACACGAACCTTTGTTGGCAAAGTAATGTCTCTGCTTTTCAATATGCTATCTAGGTTGGTCATAACTTTCCTTCCAGGGAGTAAGTGTCTTTTAATTTCATGGCTGCAGTCACCATCTGTAGTGATTTTGGAGCCCAGAAAAATAAAGTCTGACACTGTTTCCACTGTTTCCCCATCTATTTCCCATGAAGTGGTGGGACCGGATGCCATGATCTTCGTTTTCTGAATGTTGAGCTTTAAGCCAACTTTTTCACTCTCCTCTTTCACTTTCATCAAGAGGCTTTTGAGTTCCTCTTCACTTTCTGCCATAAGGGTGGTGTCATCTGCATATCTGAGGTTATTGATATTTCTCCTGGCAATCTTGATTCCAGCTG
This sequence comes from Bos javanicus, assembly GCF_032452875.1. NCBI lineage: Eukaryota > Metazoa > Chordata > Mammalia > Artiodactyla > Bovidae > Bos > Bos javanicus. The sequence continues at coordinate 82,544,867 of NC_083870.1, forward strand.
TGCTTCTTCCAGTCCAGCGTTTCTCATGATGTACTCTGCATAGAAATTAAATAAACAGGGTGACAATATACAGCCTTGACATACTCCTTTTCCTATTTGGAACCAGTCTGTTGTTCCATGTCCAGTTCTAACTGTTGCTTCCTGACCTGCATACAAATTTCTGAAGAGGCATATCGGGTAGTCTGGTATTCCCATCTCTTTCAGAATTTTCCACAGTTTATTGTGATCCACATAGTCAAAGGCTTTGGCATAGTCAATAAAGCAGAAATAGATGTTTTTCTGGAACTCTCTTGCTTTTTCCATGATCCAGCGGATGTTGGCAATTTGATCTCTGTTTCCTCTGCCTTTTCTAAAACCAGCTTGAACATCAGGAAGTTCATGGTTCACATATTGCTGAAGCCTGGCTTGGAGAATTTTGAGCATTACTTTACTAGCGTGTGAGATGAGTGCAATTGTGTGGTAGTTTGAGCATTCTTTGGCATTGGCTTTCTTTGGGATTGGAATGAAAACGCACCTTTTCCAGTCCTGTGGCCACTGCTGAGTTTTCCAAATTTGCTGGCATACTGAGTGCAACACTTTCACAGCATCATCTTTCAGGATTTGGAATATCTCATGGATAATACTCAGTAAATTATGTAAGGTATTCCCTTCCATCCAGATCTGCAAATAATACTATTTAGTTTTGTATACCTTGTATTAAGTAAATTTGATATATAAAAATCAGATTTAGATTAAAAATTCAGAAAATGATTAATTCACTCAAAGAATTCTTTTAAATAATAAATAGTTCCTCAAATGCTCTTTAAGTTTAATTAGATCGGAAAAGAGTTGTGTTTATACCTAAGATCTCTGGAATGCTTTGCATACATAAAGCAAGACAGAGACATTTGAAAACTGACTGAGGGAGAAAAGAATTACAGAAACAAATGAACAAATAGAATAGAGAGGTGAAATTCAGTACACAAGTCTGTCTGAATAATCCTACATTTGGTGGCTTACAGACATGCTGCACGATGCTGGAGAGCTAGTGGAGCTTGTGGCTCAGCCTAACAAGTTCAACTATTATTTTAAACAGTCAAATGTTAATAGACTGATAGAAGAGATAGGTCAGGTGTATGCCAGATTTTGCTAGAATTATCCAGAACAGAACCTGAATTAAAAACTTTAAGAAAATTCTATTTTTGTTTTTAATCTATTCCAGCATTAGGAATTTTTTTCCCTAAGCCTCTAGTTTGATTCTCATGGAAGAAAAAGTTACAACTGGTTATTATCACTTCTTTCTAAGGACCCACCATTTAGGTAGGCTCCATGAATTATGGATTATAATACTCTCTGGATTATGATGTCCTGAGCTCACCACTAATTTTGTAATTTTGTGAGGGCCTGATGAGTGGAAAGATTCTCTCACTGATCTTCAGTTCAGTTCAGTTCAGTTGCTCAGTTGTGTCCGACTCTTTGCGACCCCATGAATCGCAGCACGCCAGGCCTCCCTGTCCATCACCAACTCCCGGAGTTCACTCAGACTCACGTCCATCGAGTCCGTGATGCCATCCAGCCATCTCATCCTCTGTCGTCCCCTTTTCCTCCTGCCCTCAATCCCTCCCAGCATCAGAGTCTTTTCCAATGAGTCAACTCTTCGCATGAGGTGGCCAAAGTACTGGAGTTTCAGCTTTAGCATCATTCCTTACTGATCTTATTCCCTCTTTTATTGAAGTGAGTATAAGCCAATTGACGGATAGAGGTAATGCTTCCTAGGACTTGTTTGGTTCAGATTCTTGCCTCTTCACTTGCTGAGGCTCAATTTGATATTTTATGTATTGTTTTGGGAGTTATAAGACTAGGTAAACTTATAATGATAATAAGAATAGGAAACATCTCTTTACAGATTCAAAAAGCAAAGAATAGAATTCAACATAAAACTTCTGAAATATCTCTCATACTTGGTGGCAAAATTGACTGTTTATATTAGGTTAAAAATTATTCTTAGAAAATGTTGTGTGCCAGTGTCTTAGGAACCAAGTACAAGACTAACTATAGATCAGGTTTGGACCAATAATTTTTTTTTTTTTTTGCTAAAGACATTAAAAGGTATCTAAAATGCATTTTAAAGTCAGTTTGCTTTAGGCTACTTGATCTATGATATGCCTTGGTATAGCTTCATGTTTCTTGAGTATATAATTTTCATCAACGTTGGACATTTTTTGGCCATTATTCAATTTTTTTTTTTTTCAGATAGTTTTTCTCTTCTCTTCGTTTCTCTTTTCTTCTTTTGGGACTCCTATTACTCTATTACTCATGTATTAAGATGATTGAAGGTATCCCACAGTTCACTGATGTTCTGTTCATTTTCCTTTTCCAGACTATAATGTCAAACTACAGTTAATTCTATCCAGCATATTTTTCATCTTCGACATTGTACTTTTCACTTTTAGAAGTTTGATTTAAGTCATTTTTGTATCTTTGATGTCTCTCCTTACTTGTGCTTATGCTTTCCTCTATCTTCTAGACCATATGGAGTATATTTATAATAGCTGTTTTAATGTTCTTTCCCCCTGATTTCTAATCTTTAATTTCTGGGTCTGTTTCTACTGATTGATTTTCTCTTCATTATGGGGTCATGTTTTCCAGCTTTTTGCAGGACTTCGTGAATTTTGGTACTAGACATCATGAATTTTATGTTGTTTAGAGCTGGATTCTTTTGAATTTCTATAAATATTTTTTAGCTATGTTTCAGGACACTCAAATAACTTGGAAATAGGTTGATCCTTTTGAGATTTGCTTAGAGTTTTGTTAGGGAGGACTAGAGCGACTTTTAGTCTAGGGCTAATCTACCTGCTGCTGAAACATTATCCTTCTGAGTTTTTACCTGTTGCTTTATATAAGGGTTTTTTTTTTTTTTTTTTTAAACCCTGGCTGTGGGAATGTGAACTATTCCCAGCCCTGTGTGAACTCTGAAAATTGTTCCACCTGCTTCTTTCCAGTGGTTCATTTTCCACCTTGGGCAGTTTCCTCATATGTGTATGCCAATCAACACTCAGCATGACACAGCAGATCTTCAGAGCTCTCTTGTCCGGTGCTCTGGTGCTGTATCCTCCATGGTGCTCTGTCCTGCGAGTGTAGCCACCTGGCTTGCCCACATTTCAATTCTGTCTCTCAACTCAGGAAGACTACCTCATTTATTTTTGCCTTCTCTCAGAGCTCATTGTCTGCACTGCTTGTTTTCCCAAGTCTCGAAACTAGAATTTCATGTATTTCTCTGTGGTTTTAGTTACTCCATCATAGCCAGAAATGGCATCCAGAAAGTCAGTATATTTTAGGACTCTTAAGTGAGAAGAATGTTTTCCAACTTTTTATTTATATACCCTAAAAACGTCTGATGCACAGTATTCAAAGGCATTTATATGGACAATTGAAATCTTTCTTTGGGGAAATTAAAACAACAAAACTTGATTGCATATCATGATTTCATATTTTGCAGATGTTAATATTTAATCATATGCAGAGCCATTTAGCTTAAGTGCATTAATGTAACTCATTTAAAAGAGGCCAGTAATTGTCCTATTAACTCCCAGCCTGGATGTTATCTGCTGTGCCCTGCAAGTAAGGCCAGAGGGGGACTCTTCTATTGGCACCCACAGAGATTGCTCTGATCTGTTGAAAATCCTGTTAAAATCTAATTACTTAGGAGAATCAGCCAGGGAATATCTAATGAGCTCAAGGAAACCCACTAGAAGAAATTCTGTTACTAACGAATGAAATGTCTTCTGTCTTTCAATTATATTGGTACCATATGAACATAATTGCTGCCTTATAAAATGTGACTCTTGTTTGTTGTTTTTTAATTGTGTGTCATGAATTTTTTTGATCATGTGAAAATAGCTTAATTTCCTGTGGAGGACAAATGACAGTTTAGAGCTTAAATAGGCATACTTTATGTCTTCACGAATATTTGATAACTTTTTATCAATGCTTTAAAATGTACATTTAAATTAATGAAACTACTGTACAGGTGTACAAATTTTGTTTCTTAGAAGAACTTGAATTTTTAATCTAGAATGAAAAACATGTTCATCAGGAAGCTTTGAAAAGATTTATTCTTCGCAGTCATCTTTAAAATATTGCCAAAAGAAGTTGACTTACTAAAATTGAAAATTTATTTGTCTCATCATTTTGTCAGTGTATCTTGGAGACTTAGTATAGTTTATATTTGTTTCTCTCTTTAATAATTAGCAATTTCTTTTTTTCCACAGCCAACTTAACTTTGTATTTCACTTCCCACTTACCTATATTTAGAACTTTTTTTCTTAAAATTGGATGATTAGTTAAGACTTGGTCTTTAGAGTCAGATAGACCTGAGGTATTCAAATCCTAATTCTTCTATTGAGAATGAATTTCTTAACCTTCTCAGTCTATTTCATTTCTATACAGTGGGGACACTAATTAAAATGTTAAAGTTGTGAAGATTTTGTGAAGGAAAGCATGTAAAGTGCTTAGCCTGGCTATCAGTCATGTTGTAACTGCTCAAGAGATGGTAGTTATTATTTTTGAAGACTAATTAAAATTTGGTATATGAAAGAATTGTGATATCTAAGATTCATTAAAAACTAATGTAGGGTGAATTTCTATTATCCTAATGTATTTCTATCACCATGTTCATATTAAATTTGTTGAAAAAATTAAAAAGGGTCTATTTTTAGGAGCGTGTCGGTGAACTTCATTCCAAAGTTTATCAAGTTTTTAGCCAATGTGTCATTTTTTAACGTGGATTGATTTCAGCAGATGACACCAGAAACAAAATGTGGTTTGATGATACATTACTTAGAAAAATACCTGTCTTAGTGATAAATTATTATTGGAATATTATATGATTTTAATGATTGAGGAGAAAAAAAGACTATTACATATTATTTCAACAATTAACAATGTAACTATTATTTAAAATTATTATCTGGCCTATAGAATTCTGGCAGTTAAAATACTTAAATTGACAGTGCTTTTACTTTCAATCATTTGATAACAAGTTAAAATTAGATTTTCTCTTTTGCCTAAAACATGGATTAAAACATTTTTTAATCAACCTATTTAGACATTGATATACAAATAGCCTTATAAAATGATTCTTGTGTATTATAACTGGATGAGGATATAGAATTATAATAATGTTTTCACTTAGAATATGATTTTATACTTAAAATCCCTTTCTTATATAATTTGTTAATTCTTACAGCAGTTTTAAAAAATATATATTTATTGATTTATTTGGCTGCACTGAGTCTTAGTTGTGGTGTGCACAATCCTTAGTCGCAGCTTGTGAACTCTTACTTGTGTCATATGGGATCTAGTTCCCTGACCAGGGATCAAACCCAGGCCCCTGCATTGGGAGCATGGAGCCTTAGCCACTGGGCCACCAGGGAAACCCCCATTATAGGAGTTTTATGAAGTAGCCTTCAGTACTGTATTGTAAGCAATAAGAGGAAACAGAATTGTTGTATACATGTAGCTTTGATTATATTTCTAGCATAGAAAATGTACTTCAAAGTATATCATACACATTAGAATGCTTCAATAAAATAATATGTAAATATTTAAAATAATTTGCTAGCATTTTGTTAATTTAATACTTTAGATTTGATCTTCTTGACAAGATCTGATTGAGAGGTAATGAATGGTCTTATTTGGCGGGAGAAGTTAGAATGAATGTATGGTAACACACTGTTAAAAGCTTAAATGTAATAAATAAGCATGTTGAGCTTATTTTATATGGCAAGAATTATTATGCTATAATCAAAGACAAAACACCAGCTAATTTGTTCATTTAACAAATATTTGTTGAGGGCTTATTATTTACCATAATGGGAATATAATGTTGAACAAGACAGGCAGGAAAGAAGAATTAGCAGACTCATTATTAAAGCTAATATTTTGCCACAATGTCAGTTCATGAAACTGTTCACTCAACTAAAGCCCCTGACAGAAAGTGCTTTGGTTGTTGATTTTAGCGTATGAAGCTACCTGCTAAGCCTGGCTTTGCTGGGGAATTTGTATGCATAATTTGATTAAAGTTAGCACATTTTCATTAACCAGTTTCTATTGATAACAGAAACAAATACTTCATTTTGACAAATAGAAGTAAAAATAACAAAGAAGTAGTCTTACATATTTTCGTTTTTCCAAAGTTAAACTCTGTTTGGAGAACTTCAAATGTCAAAATCTCTGTAAAAAGTGTGACATTGCTCTCCCTACCCCCATCTCTACCCTGTCCACTCCCCTACAGACACACACACTTCCACAGCTTTGCCTGGCATGTGGTAGTATACAGTAAGTGCTATTGAATTCAATTATATAATTAACAATTATTTTATTCCATTAGATTATTTTTCTAACTCTGTGGTTGATTTCCTTTTGATAATCTGGCATAAAGCCTAGTCACAGGACTGCCTTAATTCTCCTAAATAAAAATGAAAGCTGTGTTTTCTAAAAACCTAATTAAAATATACTGAAGATTGTGAGATATTAGTTTAAGCTGTATGACATTTTGATATTTGATCATTTTACTGACATACAAAAATGATTTTTTTCCTAAGCTGTTTTAACTTGACCAAAGATGTAATTAGCAAAATAATCACAACTACAAATACATTAGTCATATCACTGCTTTTAGTTTTCTTTATACCTTTCTATTTCACCTTGATTGCTGATTTTGGCCTTGCTTTTTTCACTGAATGGTATTTTATTACCAAAAAATTAATTGCATAATATACCTGTCACTCCAAATAATAAATTAAATATTTTTTAATGTTACTGTGCCTAGAATCCAATAGGCTAAGCCTAGAAAGCAGTATTATTTGACTTCTTTAAGGACTTTTAGGTAGGGGATGGGGGTAGTGTTTAATTTCTAAATTTTGCTATAGTTTTTAAAAATATCAGGTTTTTTTCAATTTTAGAAAGTACATATAAAACTAATTTTTATTGTTTCTAACAAATTGGAAAATTTTGTTAGTCTATGATTTGAAAATTATAGACTCTGTTTACTCTGAAAACTAAAATTTTAAGCCCTGTTCCATTGATTTCTGATATATTCTGATAAAACTGTGAATAAACTTATAATTTTCACAAAATATAGTTTCGATAAAATTATATTCTCCAGAAATTATTATTCTATCTGAAGAAACTGGACTATTCCTAAGGTATCTTTTTTTGGAAAAGCCACAGATGATCCTTCTTTTCTTTTTAAATAGAAAGCAACCCCACTGTATAAGAGGTTACTCATACAGAGCTAAAGCTCTTCTAAGGTAAAGTCTGCACTGCTATGTTTCATATCTTTTAAGGAAAGGTAATATAATTTAATTTGTTCAACACAAGGCATCTGGAAAGATAGCTGGAGTAGAGAGATGTAACCTGGCTCTTAATGCAAATACCAGGGAGCCCTTATAGCTACTTAATCCAGGAACCCTGAGCAAGTAACTCAAATGAGCAGTCCTCAAATTAGGGGCTGTGACAAGGTTTCCCCTGGTTGGCAGTAAAAAAAAGGGGACAACATAAATTTTTCATGAAACTAAGTTTATTGAATTGAAAGAACATTCAGTCAGTTCAGTCACTCAGTTGTGTCTGACTCTGCGACCCCTGGACTGCAGCATGCCAGGCTTCCCTGTCCATCACCAACTCCCGGAGCTTGCTCAAACTCATGTCCATCGAGCTGGTGATGCCATCCAATCATCTCATTCCTACATTGACCCATCATCATCAGCCAAAGTCCATGGTTTACATTAGGGTTCACTCTTGGTGTACATTCTATTGGTTTGGACAAATATACTGACGTATCCACCATTATAGTATCATGCACAGTAGTTTCGGCTGTCTTAAAAATCCTCTGCTTTGCCTATTCAGCCTCTCTCTGCCTACCTAGCAACCACTAATCTTTTTACTGTACCCATAGTTTTGCCTTTCCCATAATTTGCATATAGATGGAATCATATGGTAGGTAGTTTTTTCAGATTGGCTTCCTTACTTGATAATATGCATTTCCGTTTCCTCCATGTAATATAGCCTGGCTTCTATGAAATTATAGTAAATGATTTGTTCAGTGTTCCTATTTGCCAAAAAAACAAAACAAAACAAACCAGTAAGACTTCCTATGTGACTCTCCTAAATATTTTTTAAAATGTCCTTGGAATCTGAAAATCTTTGAAATATCTATTTTATATACTTGGTTTCTTGCCTGTTAAATGGGAGTAATGATTCTTGTTTTATTGGATTAGTGTGAAGACTAAATGGGATGCATAGGTGGAAGTGCTTGGGGTAGCACTTAATGCTCTATGGATGCTTCTGATTTTAGTTCAGTCTGAAACTCTGATGTAAGGCCCACGATTGTATCCAGTTTTTCTTTGAGGGTAATAAAGATAGTAAGCTCAGATTGGGACATTTCTTCGCACATAGAAGATGTGCGGGGACATACTATAGTAGGGACATACTATAATGATTTTAAAGCCTCTCCAACATATATGCAAAGGAAACATGAAGGTTAGGACATCTTACAGTGTTCTCATAGCAGTTGTTTTTTTCCATGTCCTTCTTTATTTTGTAGACTTTCCCTCCTAGATGAAAGTGTGAAAGTCTTTGGACTTTGCCTGTTGAATCTTTAATTCCAGAGCTGGAACCTCTTTTCTGTGAGACCTTAGCTACGCTGGGTGCTGTTGGCACTAGAGATAATCCTTTAGGGGGAAAAGTATGTCAGACTAAGAGATTAGGGACCTTAGAGTCACGTTGGGTTATTTCCTAATAACAAATATATTGTCTGAAGAATGTGTATGTGTGTGCTCAGTTGCTCAGTTATATCCTACTCTTTGTGACTCCATAGACTATAACCCAGTCCTCCAGGCTCCTCTGTCCATGGGATCTTCCAGGCAAGAATACTGGAGTGGTTTGCCATTTCCTTCTCCAGGAGATCTTCCCAACCCAGGGATCAAACCTGCATCTCCAAGGCTTCCTACATTGGGAGGTGGATTCTTTACTGCTGAGCCACCTGGGAAGCCTTCTTTGAAGAATGGTCTACCTTATTAGAGAATCATGCCTTCCTTGACACATGTATGTCAAGGAAGAGATGTATGTGGAAAGGTAAGGAAGAAAGGAGACACTTGCCTAGCCAGCCAGAACTAATAAAGCTAGCCTGGCAATCAGTGGCATGACAGATGTTGCAACCAGATCACTCTCACACTCAACAGAGATGTATGGTTTTCTAACTCGTATGTAAAAGGACAGCCAGAAAGACCTTTGTACAGCCTGGCCTTTGTTACCAGCTGTCTGGCGGTTGGTGGGACTTGTCTCTGTTCATTGTACCCTCCCCCTTTTGTCCCAAGGGATACATTTACTCTGTAAACCTCATTCTTATGTGGTTGATCAGTCTGTCCACTAGAGTAGTTCTAAAGTTTCCTTGGCTTGATTTTAATTCCTGAACTTCTTGTTATTGAGAGTGAGCCCTATCTAAGCTGTGATGTTGGCAAAGTTCATTGTCTACATCTCTAGGATTTTTTTCTGTGCCCATTATTCTCCCTGGCTCCTGAGGTCCTCTCCCTTTCAAGAGACGGTATTTATATAGTTCCTGACTTAAGGGATATCAGAGAGACAGTGTGAGAAAATAGCAAGCTATAATATTTCTGGTGAATGCCGCTTCTTTAGAACATTAACAAACTAATCTGCGTTCTTACCCATCCTTTTCTTTCAGTTTAAATGTAAAAGATGCTCATCCTTAAATCTAAGGCTAATTTCTCTGTTTGTGCTCTGGATCTCATATCCTCCTCCAAGCTTAGGTTCTTCACCTTATTACTGATACCCCCTCTCTCCTGTACCTTGTTTCTCTTCCTGTCTTAGAATATCTAAGTTCTAACTTTGGTTTTGCCTCCTGTTTACTGTGTGAACTTGGGAAGTACTTTCACCTCTCTAGACCATAATTTTCTCTAATTTTCTCATCTGTAGAATGAAAGAGTAAGGACTAAATGATCTCTGAACTCCTATTTGTCTCTAACCTGATCTGAAGGTATAGATTTACATGGCTGGAGTTTATCCTTGTATTCTAACATATTGACCTACCTGACTTGGTGATAAATTATGATTGGAATATTATGTATTCATGATTGAGGAGAAAAAGGCTATGGCATATTATTTCAACAATTAACAATGTAACTAGTATTTAAAATCATTGTCTGAGTTAGGGGGAAAATTTCCTGGCCTATAGAATAAAAGAAACATTTGAATTGATACTCTGAGGTATTCACACTTTAATATTTTTCTAGTTATTTTTCTTAGAAAGTAAAATGATTTTTTTTTTAAAAACTGACACTTTAAAAAAAATTTTTTTTTGGCTGAACTGCGTGGCTTGTAGGATCTTAGTTCTCTCCATGTAGGAGCAAAAATGGCTGCAGGCAAACACAGGCTCAAATCCTTCTAACTTATCAACCTCCATGGAAGAGCCTATCTTCCCAATCAGCTCCAGCAGAAAAGCCCCATCTGTGGATTGAGTGAGGCTAGTGGAATGGATCACACTAGTTGGCCAGACCTTCTTCAGCATCATCTCTACCCAAACTACATGAATGGGTTACCCCAGACAAGAAGGGTTCTGCAAACTGAAAAATTAGAGAAAAGATTGCTGCATAGGGAAGAGCCAAGGTGTGGACACACTACCTCCCTCTTAGGAACAATGCTCATTTTCATTTTGTTAAAGTATTTCTTCAGTGCTCATGTCTTGACAGTCTGTAAACTGTAAACTGCCTCTTCTTTCTTCTTCTTGCTCATTTCCTTCCTTGTCATTTGCACTGATATTTGAACTTATTTATCTCACCAAACAAATGAGTACAGATGGGGACAATATATTTGAGTAGATGTATGCCAATGTCATTCTGAAAAATGTTCCCAGAAGTACTGTCACAAAGACAAGTGTCTTTAGGATGTTATGGGAAGAAAATAATGTAAGGGCAATGCTTATCCCACAAAAATGAATTTTTAGTGGTAGAACTTTAGGCCCCTGATTGGAGAAGATGCTTTGTGTTGAGTTGCTGCTTTGAAACCTTCAAATCAGACCACACAGGTGACCGTGCTGATGAAAGGGCAGTGACAGAGGTTTCAGTGTCTGAACTGGCTGCACCGATGGACCACGTTGCTTGTATGGAGGAAGCTGACTTAGGGAGACTGATGGGATTTATGAGTAAGGGACTGGGTTTCTAATGCCCACACAGAGATAAGAAATTTGGCTAAGAAGTCTAGCAAAGGTAGTGAACCTAGAACTGATGCTCCTGGATAGAGCGTAGAACTTAGTTTTTACACTCAAATGCTAGAAAAACTCACTGTCCCAGATATGTGGAAAGAATATTGGCATCTGTCTGGGAAATTAAAATCCCAAACTTGTGCTATAAGTATGTGTGATGCCGAAATTTATTCTCCCTGTGCAATGTAGGATACATTACCCAAGAAGTAGTCCAGGGCCATTGATACCATTGAGAGAAACACGTTTGCAGAAAGGAGCCTAAGAATACTGTATACCTTTCTTACTTTCACAACAGGGGTACATATGGTGGCTATAGAATAAAAAAATTCCTCTGGAATGGAATAGAAAAAAATTACAAACCATATAAAGAAAAAAGCTTCCATAATGGAGAGTTAGCAGGTGCAACCAACAGAATTAGCACCCACAGATCCAGAAATAATGGATTTGAAAGAGATTACTAAATAAATGCTTATATACTGATTTAAAAAAAAAGGAGAAGTCACTCTGAAGTAAGAGTGTTGTATTAAAAATGAGCAGGTAACAAAATATGTATAAGACTGGAGTAAAACTATAAGATATTATAGTATCTATCATATCAAAACTATCATGATATGTATAAAACTATAAAACTTTGATGAAAGTAAAACTGTTAGTAATAAGTGAACTCAGGAAAGTTGTAGGATACAAAATCAGAAGACTAAAATAAGTTGCCTTTCTATACACTGATAATGAATGATTAAAAGGGAATTAAGACAATTCCATTTATACAAACATGGAGGAAAATTAAACACCAAGGTTTCTTATCAAGTGAAAGAAAACAGTCTGAATAATCATATTTACTGTATGATTCCAACTATATGACATTCTGATTAAGGAAAACTATGAAGACAGTAAAAGAAAGTTGTCAGAGTTTAGGGATTAGGGAGGTATGAACAGGCAGAGCAAAGAAGATTTTAAGAATAGTGAAACTCTTCTGTATAATACTATAAGAATGGATATATGTTATTATACAATAGTCAGGCAGTTCAGTCGCTCAGTCGTGTCCAACTCTTTGCAACCCCATGAATTGCAGCACGCCAGGCCTCCCTGTCCATCACCAACTCCCGGAGTTCACCCAAACTCATGTCCATCGAGTCAGTGATGCCATCCATCCATCTCATCCTCTGTCGTCCCCTTCTCCTCCTGCCCCCAATCCCTCCCAGCATCAGGATCTTTTCCAATGAGTCAACTCTCCACATGAGGTGGCCAAAGTACTTGAGTTTCAGCTTTAGCATCATTCTTTCCAAAGAAATCCCAGGGCTGATCTCCTTTAGAAGGACTGGTTGGTTCTCCTTGCAGTCCAAGGGACTCTCAAGAGTCTTCTCCAACACCACACTTCAAAAGCATCAATTCTTCAGTGCTCAGCTTTCTTCGCAGTCCAACTCTAACATCCATACATGACCACAGGAAAAACCATAGCCTTGGCTAGACGAACCTTTGTTGGCAAAGTAATGTCTCTGCTTTTGCATATGCTATCTAGGTTGGTCATAACTTTCCTTCCAAGGAGTAAGTGTCTTTTAATTTCATGGCTGCAGTCACCATCTGCAGTGATTTTGGAGTCCAGAAAAGTAAAGTCTGACACTGTTTCCCCATCTATTTCTCATGAAATGATGGGACCAGATGCCATGATCTTAGTTTTCTGAATGTTGAGCTTTAAGCCAACTTTTTCAATCTCCTCTTTCACCTTCATCAAGAGGCTCTTTAGTTCTTCTTCACTTTCTGCCATAAGGGTGGTGTCATCTACATATCTGAGGTTATTGATATTTCTCCTGGCAATCTTGATTCCAGCTTGTGCTTCTTCCAGCCCAGCGTTTCTCATCATGTTCTCTGCATAGAAGTTAAATAAGCAGGGTGACAATATACAGCCTTGACGTACTCCTTTTCCTATTTGGAACCAGTCTGTTGTTCCATGTCCAGTTCTAACTTTTGCTTCCTGACCTGCATATAGGTTTCTCAAGAGGCAGGTCAGGTGGTCTGGTATTCCCTTCTCTTTCAGAATCTTCCACAGTTTATTGTGATCCACACAAAGGCTTTGGCACAGTCAATAAAACAGAAGTAGATGTTTTTCTGGAACTGTCTTTCTTTTTCCACGATCCAGCAGGTGTTGGCAATTTGATCTCTGGTTCCTCTGCCTTTTCTAAAACCAGCTTGAACAACTGAAAGTTCGTGGTTCACATATTGCTGAAGCCTGACTTGGAGAATTTGGAGCATGACTTTACTAGCGTGTGAGATGAGTGCAATTGTGCGGTAGTTTGAGCATTCTTTGGCATTGCCTTTCTTTGGGATTGGAATGAAAAGTGACCTTTTCCAGTCCTGTGGCCACTGCTGAGTTTTCCACATTTGCTGGCATATTGAGTGCAACACTTACACAGCATCATCTTTCAGAATTTGGAATAGCTCAACTGGAATTCCATCACCTCCACTAGCTTTGTTTGTAGTGATGCTTCCTAAGGCCCACTTGACTTCACATTGCAGGATGTCTGGCTCTAGGTGAGTGATCACACCATCAAGATTATCTGGATCATGAAGATCTTTTTTGTACCGTTCCTCTGTGTATTCTTGCCACCTCTTCTTAATATCTTCTGCTTCTCTTAGGTCCATACCATTTCTGTCCTTAATTCTGCCCATCTTTGCATGAAATGTTCCCTTGGTATCTCTAATTTTCTTGAAGAGATCTCTGGTCTTTCCCATTCTGTTGTTTTCCTCTATTTCTTTGCATTGATCGCTGAGGAAGGCTTTCTTATCTCTCCTTCCTATTCTTTGAAACTCTGCATTCAGATGCTTATATCTTTCCTTTACTCCTCTGCTTTTTGCTTCTCTTCTTTTCACAGCTATTTGTAAGGCTTCCTCAGACAGCCATTTTGCTTTTTTGGATTTCTTTTCCATGGGGATGGTCTTGATCCCTGTCTCCTGTACAATGTCACGAACCTCTGTCCATAGTTTATCAGGCATTCTGTCTATCAGATCTAGTCCCTTAAATCTATTTCTCACTTCCACTGTATAATTATAAGGGATTTGATTTAGGTCATACCTGAATGGTCTAGTGGTTTTCCCTACTTTCCTCAATTTAAGTCTGAATTTGGCAATAAGGAGTTCATGATCTGAGCCACAGTCATCAGTCTTGTTTTTGCTGACTCTATACAGCTTCTCCATCTTTGGCTGCAAAGAATATAATCAGTCTGATTTCGGTGTTGACCATCTGGTGATGTCCATGTGTAGAGTCTTCTCTTGTGTTGTTGGAAGAGGGTGTTTGCTATGACCAGTGCATTCTCTTGGCAAAACTCTATTAGCCTTTGCTCTGCTTCATTCCTTACTCCAAGGGCAAATTTGTATGTTACCCCAGGTGTTTCTTGACTTCCTACTTTTGCATTCCAGTCCCCTGTAATGAAAAGGACATCTTTTTTGGATGTTAGTTCTAAAAGGTCTTGTAGGTCTTCATAGAACCATTTAACTTCAGGTTCTTCAGCATTACTGGTTGGGGCATAGACTTGGATTACTGTAATGTTGAATGGTTTGCCTTGGAAACGGACAGAGATCATTCTGTTGTTTTTGAGACTGCACTCAAGTACTGTATTTCAGATATTTTTGTTGACTGTGAAGGCTACTGTTCCATTTCTTCCAAGGGATTCCTGCCCATAGTAGTAGATATAATGGTCATCTGAGTTAAATTCACCCATTCCAGTCCATTTTAGTTCGCTGATTCCTAGAATGTCAACGTTCACTCTTGCCATCTCCTGTTTGACCACTTCCAATTTACCTTGATTCATAGACCTAACATTCCAGGTTCCTATGCAATATTGCTCTTTACAGCATCGGACGGTACTTCTATCACCAGTCACATCCACAACTGGGTATTGTTTTTGCTTTGGCACCATCCCTTCATTCTTTCTAGAGTTATTTCTCCACTAATCTCCAGTAGCATATTGGGCATCTACCAATCTGGGGAGTTCTTCTTTCAGTATCCTATCATTTTGCCTTTTTATACTGTTCATGGGGTTCTCAAGGCAAGAATACTGAGGTGGTTTGCCAGTCCCTTCTCCAGTGGACCACATTCTGTCAGACCTCTCCACCATGACCCACCTATCTTGGGTGGCCCCACACGGCATAGCTTATTTTCATTGCGTTAGACAAGGCTGTGGTCTGTGTGATTAGATTGACTAGTTTTCTGTGATTGTGGTTTGTGTGTCTGTCCTCTGATGCCTCTCCCAACACCTACCGTCTTACTTGGCTTTCTCTTACCTTGAACATGCGGTATCTCTTCACAGCTGTTTTACTATTATACAATAGTAAAAATCCATAAAATGTACAACACCAAGTATTGAACCCTAGTGTAAGCTTTGGGCTCTGGATGATAATGATGTGTCAGTGTAGTTTCATTGATTGTAGCAAAGGTATTCCAAGAAAGAATATTACAGAACTTTCAGAAATAAAGAACTGCATGTAAGTATAGTAATTGCAACCATATGCACCAACATTGTTTTCTGGGCATAGGGAAAGCTGTATTTCTTAGACCCGTTTTAAATGGGCAGTGTCATATAACTAGTTCTGGCTAGTTGGCTCTGAGAGGAGATCACTTCTAGGTTCGAAGCATCTAATTGCAGATATAAGAAATGTCAGTGCTCGTTTCTTTCTTATTAACCAAGGAAGTCATTTATTTGAGGTGGTGAGGCTTCCACCATCTGAGGGGTTGTATCCTGCCTGTCTTGTTTCCCCTTCCCATATTCTTGTCTTTTAGTTGCCCTGTAGCTTGGGATGGCCACGGGATTGACTCATTTAAACAATGAGACATAGGGGAATGCCTGATGAAAGACTTTCAGTCAGTTCAGTTCAGTCACTCAGTTGTGTCTAATTCTTTGCAACCCCATGGACTGCAGCATGCCAGGCCTCCCTATCCATCACCATCTCCCAGACCTCGCTCAAACCCATGTCCATTGAGTCAGTGATGCCTTCCAACCATCTCATCCTCTGTCGTCCCCTTCTCCTCCTGCCTTCAATCTTTCCCAGCATCAGGGTCTTTTCAAGTGAGTCAGTTCTTCGCATCAGGTGGCCAAAGTATTGGAGCTTCAGCTTCAGCATCAGTCCTTCCAATGAATATTCAGGACTGATTTCCTTTAGGATTGAGTGATTTGATCTCCTTGCAGTCCAAAGATTTTGGGGAAAGTTTTTCTTCTTGGGTGAAGGAACTTGATGAGGAGAAAGTCTTTTATCCTCTTCTTTTCTGCTTGGAACAGTGATGTGATGATGTCATGTTTGGAATGGGAACATTTCTATCTTGTGACCAAGCATGAGGACCAAGGAGAGTAAGGAGCAGAAATATAGAAGCTGTGTCCTTGGTATCACCATTGAGTTACTGCTCTTTCAACCTTAGAACATCTAAATTCTAGATTTCTAGTTGTGTAATAATTAAAGGTCTTTTTGCTTAAGTCACTATTAATGGGCTATTCTGATACATTTTGCATTGTCTTCAAGCTGACATATAATAATTCTAAATATTGACCCACATTAGGCCAAAGGAAGTTCAATGTATTCTAAAGGCCCAAAACCATACAGAACAGACTTTCTAGTTATAGTGTAATATTATAATATAACATCAATTTAATATATAATAAAAATGAACATCAAAAGTTTAAAAAATTCTTACATTGTGGAGTCTTAAAAACATACTTGTAAATTCATAGATCTAAGAAGAAATTATGATAGAAACTATGAAATATTTAAGTAACAGTAGAAGAATAACACCATATCGAAACATATAGCAGCAGAAGTATACTTAGAAGAATATGTGTAGCTTAAATGCATATATTAGCAAATAAGAGATATTAAAAATTAATGTACTAGAAATAGTAAAATAGTGTTTGCTGGGGCCAAGGGCAGGGGAAAATGAAGAGCTCTCCTGTTTAATAGGTACAGAGTTTTTGTCTGGGAAGGTGCAAAAAGTCCTGGAGGTAGTTGGTGGTTGGTGATGGTGACACAGCAATGTAAATGTGCTGAATGCACTGAACAGTACACTTAAAAGTGATTACAATGGTAGATTTTGTGTTAGGTATATTTTACCACAATAAAACATTTTCTTAAAAGATTAATAAACTAAAGAGTGAGTTCAAGAAATTGGGATCAGAATAAACCCCATAAAAGCAGAAGGAAAAATGATAATAAAATAACTTAAATAATAAAAATTGAAATAAATCCACAAACTAGAAGACAGTTCTCAGAAAGGGCCAATGAAAGATTTATTAAAAGAAAAAAGATAACAGGAATGATGAAGAGAATGGCTCATTGCATTAATCACTTCAGGGATGTCTAGCAAAGAGGACTGTCAGATGTCCCCTTGAATGAGCAACAAGCATAGAATGACAAGGGCGGTCTCAGCAGTACAGTAAAGTCGGAAGCTTCATTCTCTAGTTTTTGAAATGAGTAAGTTGGGAAGAATTACGAACATTGAACACAGATTATTCCTTTGCAACTTGATTGTGAAGGAAAGGAGACGATGAGAGAGAACAAGTATGAAAGAATACTAGCTTGAAGGGGAAAGAACAACTCTAGTCACTCATTAGTTGAGAGATTTCCCCCCAATTGTGTTCAGCAACCTTTGTGAAAGAAGGAATTAGTGTAGAATAGTGTTTGGGTGTGCCTGCTCTGCTCATATTCCCTGCTTAGGTGCAAGATTTGGCAGCTGTATTTTTAAAATATGACTCTACCTTTTCTGGACACAGTTGATTAGCAGGGGTGGGGTGATCACTGATACTCCCTTTCTCTATAGAGTTCATCCCAAGAGACAGAGATGATAGCCTACTGGTGGTAAAGGTAGACCTTTAAGACATAGATTTAAGGCTGGCAGCATGCAGGGGTTGGTACATCCAGAGGAAGCTTGTTGGGAGAAGATGGGGTGGGGGTGTGGAGGTGGAGGCAAGAGAAGAGAGGAGAAGACAAGGGAAGGGATGTGGAAGATAGAAATAAGCAGAGAAGAGAAATATTATATGAGCTGTAAAAGAAGTTTTGATTTATTTTTTTCAAGCTTTCTTTCTAGCTCTTGTTTCAGTGAAGCCTGGCTCTATGAATATCTGGGTCAGAAAATTTGCCCCCTTTAAACCCTATAATAAAGTATTCATTAATTGAACTAGATTTAGTAACAATCTATACCTTGCAACAAAACAGCTTGAAAAATATGGCTGTGTTATCTTAGGTGGTGGGAATAGCATGAATAAAGCCATAAAGGGGGAGGAATTAAAATCCAGTTGAACCAAGTAGAAACCATAATGGGAGTAGTATCTAAGGGCAAAGAAAGTTAAAAAGTAGTAGGAGTAAGCCACCACAAGTTCACGGCAGAAGGAAAGTGAGTTATGAATTTACTAAGCAACTAACCAATCCGCCTATCAATCATTCTCAGTGTAACTTTAAGCAGGATGGCTCTGGCTAAATCTTGCTATACCATCTACCTTCTTGCTACTGAACAAAACTTGGGTCTACTTGCTCATGTGCAGTAAAGTCAATCTGCTGGTACCAGTTTGTGATGTAGGAAAGTGCAGCATTTATTGCAATGCAAAGCAAGAAGGATGCATAACTAATGCTCAAAAGGCTCAAACTCTGAATCCCTGATGGCTTTCAGGAAAAGGTTTTTAAAGACAGGATGAAGAAGGTGGTTGCATGGTGAATGATCAGGTCATGAACGTTCTTCTGATTTGTTGGTGGTGAGGTGATCAGGGGTCAACATCATTGGTCCGCTTGTTCCAACTGGTTTCAGTTCTATGTGCTTGTGGTCAGCATACAGTTAACCTCTTCCATCTGGTCGGAATTATAGTACCTGCAAAACAGTTCAAAGGATGAGGCTCAGAATCTTATCTATGACCCTTGAGGAGAAACTAAAGTCCTTAACTTTGTTTCATGACTAAACTATCATTATTTTGCCTTGCTTGACTCTTTTCTTTTGCTTTTGCATTTTCTTGCTTTTCCGAATAAAGTTATTCTTTTGAACTTGGCAAAAGTCTAGGAGAGTAAAGTTTTTGTTTTTGTTTTGTTTTTACAAACAAGAGGTAGGTGGAGAATATGGGAGGGAGTCTGTCCTGGGAAGTCTCCTGGGAAAGTCCTGCTCAGTTACATTCTTACTAAATCAGTCTTTCTTTTTTTGTTTAAAAATAGTTGAATAAATTTTTTTGACAAAGGACCTTATGGAAGACTAAGTAAATGTCAGCCCCAATTAACAGCAAGCTTAGAAGAGGGGGACAGAATAAGCTAAAAGTTTCAGCAGTAGGAAATACTTTGAATTTCCTTGATTATAGTAGCATATTATGTTTTGCAAAGATGCTCACAGTAATACATCCCTCATTCCCCATGTTCTTCTTACCATGAGATGATGACATTTTTTTCCATTGAGAGGTGGGATCTGTGCATTGAAACTTCAGAAAAATTTGTATAACTGCCTTGACCAATAAAATGCAAGACAAGTGATTTACTTTTGATACTGGTCATAAAAGACAGTTTTCACTGAGCTCTCTCTCTTGAGATGCTTGCTTTTGGAGCCTTGCAACCATGTTGTCAGGAAGCCCAGGCTGGAAGGAGACTTGTTCCAGACTTGTATGGGTGTTCTGGCTGACAGCCTCTGGTGGGCCCCTAGCCAATAGCCAGCATTAGCTGATAGCCTTTAGATGGTTCCAAATTTCCAATCTTCTAGCTGAAGCTGCAGAAATCATAGAGCAGTTGCTGTCGAAATTCCTGACCCATAGAAATTGTGAGATTACATGATTATTGTTGTTTTAAGTTATCTAGCTTTGGGGTAACTTTTTATGCAACAGCAGATAACTAATCCATTACTTATATCATAAACCCAAATCATAAGGCTGGTGCTGACCAAGACAATGCCAAGCTTTCTTGAACGAAAAAAAGATTTTTAAAAATTATTATGGAACGACTATTTAAATTTTAGGGAAATTCCTGTCTTTGGGGATTGAAAACACTGTTTGTTATTGGACCTAGAAAACCAGTCGCTATTATAGCCCTTTATTACAGAATCCAGAATCTAGTTAGCAATCATTGCTTAATGAGTTATTGGACTTCTAAATTTCTTTATCCCAAGATTCTCACTTAGTACTTTGCACATAGTAGGTATATAATAAACACTGAATTAAATTGAAATTTTCAGTATGAAGCACATCATTTTACAGAGCACAGACAGTGAAAATGCCATAATTGCTATGAAAAAGAAAGGTTTGTAAACGAAGCCATGAATTTTGAGCAGATTCAGTGGCAACACCAAAAGAGTTGCCTGCACTGGCTTTGAAGTCACTTCTTTCATAATTTCTTTTAGATAGCCTCCAGAAGCTCTCCCAAGTAAATACATTCTAATTAAAAACAGTGTGCTTGCCGTGCAAATGCAGCTTCAAAACAGTTTTCCTAGAGTTACCTTCTCTTCCAACCTGATTGCCAACTCTAAACCCCTCCCACTATAGATATTCTGAAACTACTGTAGATAGACTTTATTATTATTATTATTGTTTTTAGTTGCAGCATTTGAATTCTTTCTTAGTTGCAACAAGTGGATTTAGTTCCCTGACCAGGGATCAAACCTGGGCCCACTGCACTGAGAGTGCGGAGTCTTAGCCACTAAGACCACCAGGGAAGTCCCATAGTTAGACTTTATGGCTCTACACTATAATGTTAAGTTTCTCTCCCACTTTAGTGTATATGGGGGCTTCTCAGGTAGCCCAACTGGGAAAGAATCTGCCTGTAATTCAGGAGACCCCAGTCCAATTCCTGGGTTGGGAACATCTGCTGAAGAAGGGATAAGCTACCCACTCCAGTATACTTGGGCTTCCTTGGTGGCTCAGCTGGTAAAGAATCTGCCTGAAATGTGGGAGACCTGGGTTTGATCCCTAGGTTGGGAAGGTCCCCTGGAGAAGGGAATGGCTACCCACTCCAGTATTCTGGCCTGGAGAATTCCATGGATTGTATAGTCCATGGGGTCGCAAACAGTTGGACGTGACTGAATGACTTTCACTTTAGTGTATATGAGCTCAGATCAGTGTTAAAGAGAAAAAAAAAAAAAACAATTGTATGAGAGCCCTGATTATAGATAGTTTAGCTTTTTAATGGGGGAGGAATAAGACAGACAAAGACAATGAATTGAATTAAAAAATTTTTGTTAAAGTATATAAAATAAAAACTTCCTTTTAATTCATTTTTGAGTGTATGTCTCTCTCTCAGTCATGCCCTACTCTTTGCAACCCCATGGATTGTAACCTGCCAGGCTCCTCTATCCATGGGATTTCCCAGACAACAATACTGGAGTGGGTTGCCATTTCCTTCTCCAGGGGATCTGCCCAACCCAGGAATTGAACCCGGGTCTCCTGCATTGCAGGCAGACTCTTTACTAGCTGAGCCACTAGGAAAGTCCTTTAAGTGTACAATCAGCGGCATTAATTGCATTCACAGTGTTATGCAACCAATCATCACTATCTATTTCCAAAGTTTTTATTGTCACCCTGCTTATTTAACTTATATGCAGAGTACATCATGAGAAACGCTGGGCTGGAAGCCAGCGTTTGGAAGAAGCACAAGCTGGAATCAAGATTGCCAGGAGAAATATCAATAACCTCAGAAATGCAGATGACACCACCCTTATAGCAGAAAGTGAAGAGGAACTAAAAAGCCTCTTGATCAAAGTGAAAGTGGAGAGTGAAAAAGTTGGCTTAAAGCTCAACATTCAGAAAACGAAGATCATGGCATCCGGTCCCACCACTTCATGGGAAATAGATGGGGAAACAGTGGAAACAGTGTCAGACTTTCTTTTGGGGGGCTCCAAAATCACTGCAGATGGTGACTGCAGCCATGAAATTAAAAGACGTTTTCTCCTTGGAAGAAAGTTATGACCAACCAAGATAGCATATTGAAAAGCAGAGACATTACTTTGCCAACAAAGGTTCGTCTAGTCAAGGCTATGGTTTTTCCTGTGGTCATGTATGGATGTGAGAGTTGGACTGTGAAGAAGGCTGAGCGCCGAAAAATTGATGCTTTTGAAGTGTGGTGTTGGAGAAGACTCTTGAGAGTCCCTTGGACTGCAAGGAGATCCAACCAGTTCATTCTGAAGGAGATCAGCCCTGGGCTTTCTTTGGAGGGAATGATGCTAAAGCTGAAACTCCAGTACTTTGGCCACCTCATGCAAAGAGTTGACTCATTGGAAGAGACTCTGATGCTGGGAGGGATTGGGGGCAGGAGGAAAAGAGGACGACAGAGGATGAGATGGCTGGATGGCATCACTGACTCGAAGGACGTGAGTTTGAGTGAACTCCAGGAGTTGGTGATGGACAGGGAGGCCTGGCGTGCTGCGATTCATGGGGTCGCAAAGAGTCGGACACCACTGAGCGACTGAACTGAAGCAAAAACTTTTAACCATTTGGGCAGGAGGAGAAGGGGACGACAGAGGATGAGATGGCTGGATGGCATCACTGACTGGATGGACGTGAGTCTGAGTGAACTCTGGGAGTTGGTGATGGACAGGGAGGCCTGGTGTGCTGCGATTCATGGGGTCGAGAAGAGTCGGACACAACTGAGTGACTGATCTGATTTGATCTGATATGAATAACTCTCCATTCCTCTCTCTATTCAGTCTTTAGTAATCTCTAGTCTACTATGTCTCAATGAACTTGTCCGTTCTAGATATTTCATGTAGGTGTAATCATACACTGTTTGCTCTCTTATGTCTAGCTTATTTCACTTAACACAATGTTTTAAAGTCTTATTCATGTAGTAATATATACCAGAACTTCATTCCTTTTTCTGGCTGTGTAATATTCCACTGTATATATGTCCTGCATTTTATTTATCCATTCATCTGTTAATGGACACTTGGATTGTTTTCATCTTTTGGTTATTGTGAATAATGTTTCAGTGAGCATTGATATACAAATATTTGAGTCCTGTTTTAAATTATTTAGAGTATATACCTACAAATGGAGCTGTTGAATCAGATGGTAGTTCCATATTTACGTTTTGAGGAACTGTTTTCTGCAGTTACTACACCATTCTATTTTCCCACCAGCAATGTACCAGGATGCTACTTTCTTTACATTGTCTGTAACATTTTATTTTCCTTTGTTTTCAGATCAGATCAGATCAGTCGCTCAGTCATGTCCGACTCTTTGCGACCCCATGAATTGCAGCACGCCAGGCCTCCCTGTCCATCACCAACTCCCAGAGTTCACTCAGACTCACGTCCATCGAGTCGGTGATGCCATCCAGCCATCTCATCCTCTGTCGTCCCCTTCTCCTCCTGCCCCCAATCCCTCCCAGCATCAGAGTCTCTTCCAATGAGTCAACTCTTCGCATGAGGTGGCCAAAGTACTTGAGTTTCAGCTTTAGCATCATTCCCTCCAAAGAAATCCCAGGGCTGATCTCCTTCAGAATGGACTGGTTGGATCTCCTTGCAGTCCAAGGGACTCTCAAGAGTCTTCTCCAACACCACACTTCAAAAGCATCAATTTTTCGGCGCTCAGCCTTCTTCACAGTCCAACTCTCACATCCATACATGACCACAGGAAAAACCATAGCCTTGACTAGACGAACCTTTGTTGGCAAAGTAATGTCTCTGCTTTTCAATATGCTATCTTGGTTGGTCATAACTTTCTTCCAAGGAGTAAGCGTCTTTTAATTTCATGGCTGCAGTCACCATCTGCAGTGATTTTGGAGCCCCCCCAAAAGAAAGTCTGACACTGTTTCCACTGTTTCCCCATCTATTTCCCATGAAGTGGTGGGACCGGATGCCATGATCTTCGTTTTTTGAATGTTGAGCTTTAAGCCGACTTTTTCACTCTCCACTTTCACTTTCATCAAGAGGCTTTTGAGTTCCTCTTCACTTTCTGCCATAGGGTGGTGTCATCTGCATTTCTGAGGTTATTGATATTTCTCCTGGCAATCTTGATTCCAGCTTGTGCTTCTTCCAGCCCAGCGTTTCTCATGATGTACTCTGCATATAAGTTAAATAAGCAGGGTGACAATATACAGCCTTGACGTACTCCTTTTCCTATTTGGAAACAGTCTGTTTTTCCATGTCCAGTTCTAACTGTTGCTTCCTGACCTGCATACAAATTTCTCAAGAGGCAGATCAGGTGGTCTGGTATTCCCATCTCTTTCAGAATTTTCCACACTTTATTGTGATCCACACAGTCAAAGGCTTTGGCATAGTCAATAAAGCAGAAATGGATGTTTTTCTGGAACTCTCTTGCTTTTTCCATGATCCAGCGGATGTTGGCAATTTGATCTCTGGTTCCCCTGCCTTTTCTAAAACCAACTTGAACATCAGGAAGTTCACGGTTCACATATTGCTGAAGCCTGGCTTGGAGAATTTTGAGCATTACTTTACTAGCGTATGAGATGAGTGCAATTGTGCGGTAGTTTGAGCATTCTTTGGCATTGCCTTTCTTTGGGATTGGAATGAAAAGTGACCTTTTCCAGTCCTGTGGCCACTGCTGAGTTTTCCAAATTTGCTGGCGTATTGAGTGCAGCACTTTCACAGCATCATCTTCCTTTGTTTTAGGTTATAGTTATTCTAGTGGTTGTGAAGTGGTATCTCATTGTGGTTTACATTTTTTTCTGATGATTAATGATGTTGAGCATCTTTTTAAACATTATGATAAGGATGCTTGAGTATTCACTCTTAACAAATTTTTAAATGTATAATATTGTTAATTATAAACGCAGTGTTGTACAGCAGATCTCTAGAACTTTTTCATCCTGAATAACTGACCCTCTGTACCCATTGAATAGCAGTTTATTTCCCCCACTCTGCAGCCCTTGGAAACCACAATTCTACTTTCTGTTCTTATAAGTTTAAGTACTTTGATTTATTTTTTAAATTTAGATATAATTGACGTGTAACATTATAGTAGTCTCAGGTGTATAATATAACAGTTCCGTATTGTATATATTGCAAAATGATCACCATAATAAGTCTAGTTAACATCCATCACCATATATAGTTACAAATTTTTTTCTTTTATTCTTAATTTTTATTGGAGTATGGTTGATTTACAATGTTGTGTTAGTTTCAGGTGTACAGCAAAGTCAATCATTATACATATACATCTATCCATTCTTTTAGATTCTTTTTCCCATATAGGCATTGAGTAGAGTTCCCTGTGCTATACAATAGGTCCTTATTAGTTATTTTTTTTATATATATAAAAACATAAAGGGTACTGCAGTCGTGTCCGACTCTGTGCGACCCCATAGACGGCAGCCCACCAGGCTCCCCGTCCCTGGGATTCTCCAGGCAAGAACACTGGAGTGGGTTGCCATTTCCTTCTCCAATGCATGAAAGTGAAAAGTGAAAGGGAAGTCGCTCAGTCGTGTCCGACTCTTAGCGACCCCATGGACTGCAGCCTACCAGGCTCCTCCATCCATGGGATTTTCCAGGCAAGAGTACCAGAGTTGGGTGCCATAGTAGTGTGTATATGTGAATCCCAATCTCCCAATTTATCCCCACCCTCCCCTGGTAACCATAAGTTTGTGTCCTAAATCTGTAACTCTATTTATTTTATAGATAAGTTCATTTGCACCCTTTTTAAAGATTCTACATATAAGTAAATATTCCACCAATATTATATGATATTTGTTTTCATTTGACTTACTTCACTCAATATGACAATCTCTAGGTCCATCCATGTGGCTAAAATTTTTTTTTCTTGTGATAAAAACTTTTGTGTTTGACTACTTTAGATCCTTCATATAAGTAGAATCATGTCATATTTGCCTTTGATTTTGAACATCTTTTCATACACTTGTTGGCCACTTGTTTATCTTCTTTGAAGAAATGTCTATTTAAGTCCTTTGCTCCCTTTTTTGAATTGGATTTTTTGTTGTTGTTGAGTTGTAGTTCTTTATGTTTTCTGAATGTTAAACCTCTTTCTGATATATGATTTGCAAATATTTTCTCCCAGTCCGTGGGTTTTGTTTTTATTTCCTTGATAATGTCTTTTGATGAACAAGTGTTTTACATTTTGGCAAAGTTGAATTTTTTTTTTCATCTGTTACTTAATGTTTTTTGGTGTCATATCTAAGTTTCCATTGCCAATCCCAAATCAGAAAGGTTTATTACTCTGTTTTCTTCCAAGAATTTTATGGTTTTAGCTCTTAGATGTATTTTGAGTTAACTTTTGTATATGGTATGAGGTGAAAGTCTAACTTTATTCTTTGGCATGTAGAAATTTAGTTGTCTCAACACCATTTATTGAAGAAACTGTTGTTTCTCCAGTGAATGGACTCAGCACTGTTGTACCAAGAGATCAGTTGGACATAGATGTATTGGTTTAAATCTGGACTGTTCATTCTATTCCATTGATGTATATGTTTATTTTTATGCCAGTACCACACTCTTTTGATTACTATAGCTTTGTAGTAAGTTTTGAAATCAAGAAACATGAGTTCCTTGACTTTGTTTTTCTTTTACAAGGTTAATTTGACTCTTCAGGATCCCTTTTGATTTCATGTGCATTTGAATTTAGCTTTTCTGTAAAAAGGCTGTTAGAATTTTTATTAGGATTGTGTTGAATCTGTAAATTCCTTTGAGTAGTGATGATGTGTTTACAATTTCAAGTTCTTCCTATGAATGAACTTGAGAAGTCCTTCTATAATCTTAATTCTGAAGATTTATGTAAATCTTCTTTAGTTTCTTTCAGCACTATTTTGTAGTTTTTTGTATACAAGTCTTTCCCACCTTGGTTAAATTTATTTCTAGGTATTTTTTTTTAGATGCTATGAAATTGCTTTTATAATTTCTTTTTTGAGTTGTGTATTACTCGTGTATAGAAACAAAAATAACTTTTGCATGTTGATCTTGTATCCCACAAATTTGCTGAATTTATTTATTAGCTCTAGAATTTTTCTTGTGGATTTTTTTGGGGTATTTTCTCTATATAGGATCATGTTATCTGTGAATAGAGTCAGTATTACTTTTTCCTTTCCAATTTGGATGTCTCTTATTGCCTTTCTTGTCTTTTGCTCTGCCTAGAACTTCCAGTTCATTGACGAACAACTATGGTGAAACCAGGCATCTTTTTTTTGTTGTTCCTAACTTTAACTTTCAGTCTTTCGCACTTGAGTATGATGTTATTTGTGGGTTTTCCTTAAATGCCCTTTATCATCTTGAGAGTCCCTTGGACTGCAAGGAGATCCAACCTGTCCGTTCTGAAGGAGATCAGCCCTGGGATTTCTTTGGAAGGAATGATGCTAAAGCTGAAACTCCAGTACTTTGGCCACCTCATGCGAAGAGTTGGCTCACTGGAAAAGACTTTGATTTTGGGAGGGATTGGGGGCAGGAGGAGAAGGGGATGACAGAGGATGAGATGTCTGGATGGCATCACTGACTGGATGGACGTGAGTCTGAGTGAACTCCGGGAGTTGGTGATGGACAAGGAGGCCTGGCGTGCTGCGATTCATGGGGTCGCAAAGAGTCGGACACAACTGAGCAACTGATCTGATCTGATCTGATCATGTTGAGGAAGTTCTCTTTTTCCCTTCTATTCTTTTCTATTTGGGAAAACTTAACAGTAATTAGTGTTAATTCTTCTTTAAATGTTTGATAGAATTCCCCAGTGAAGCCATCTGTTACTAGATTATTTTGTTGGAAGTTTCTTTCTTTTTTTTTTAATCTTAAAACAATATTTATTTTCTTGCAGTATCTGTGGGTCAGGAATGTGATGTGGTTTAGTTGGGTCTTTTGGATCTGGGATTCTCACTATCTCATGACTCAGTTGGGAAGCTTCTCAAGGCTCTGGTGGTTGCTGGAATAGTTCATTTTCTTGCAGGTTGTTGGACTGAGCTTTATTTCCTTCACAAGGAAGATTTTTGATTACTGATTTAGTGTCTTTATTTGTTATAGGTCTGTTGAGATTTTCTATTTCTTCTTGTTTCAGTTTAGGTAATTTGTATGTTTCTAGGAATTTGTCCACTTCATTTAGGTCATCTAATTTGTTGTATAATAGTATCCCCTTATAATCATTTTTATTTCTATGAGCTCAGTAGGAATGTCTCCACTTTTATTTCCAATTTTAGGTTTTTAAACTTGTGTCTTTTCTCTTTTTTTGGGGGGGTGATCTGGAACCTTCCTTCACCTTTATTCAGGTATAATTGAAAAGTAAATTATAGGGTATGTATACAATGTGAAGATTTGTGACGATTTGATATATGTATACATTGTGAAAGCATCCCATAATCAAGTTAATCAACATTTATTACAGCACATATTTACCTTTTTTGTGAGAACACATTCTACTCTCTTCAGTTCAGTTCAGTTCAGTTCAGTCACTCAGTCGTGTCCAGTTCTTTGCGACCCCATGAATCACAGCACGCCAGGCCTCCCTGTCCATCACCAACTCCCAGAGTTCACTCAGACTCACGTCCATCAAGTCCGTGATGCCATCCAGCCATCTCATCCTCTGTCGGCCCCTTCTCTTCCTGCTCCCAATCCCTCCCAGCATCAGAGTCTTTTCCAGTGAGTCAACTCTTCGCATGAGGTGGCCAAAGTACTGGAGTTTCAGCTTCAGTATCATTTCTTCCAAAGAAATCCCAGGGCTGATCTCCTTTAGGATGGACTGGTTGGACCTCCTTGCAGTCCAAGGGACTCTCAAGAGTCTTCTCCAACACCACACTTCAAAAGCATCAATTCTTCAGTGCTCAGCTTTCTTCACAGTCCCACTGTCACATCCATACATGACCACTGGAAACAACATAGCCTTGACTAGACAGACCTTTGTTGGCAAAGTAATGTCTCTGCTTTTGCATATGCTATCTAGGTTGGTCATAACTTTTTTTCCAAGGAGTAAGTGTCTTTTAATTTCGTGGCTGCAATCACCATCTGCAGTGATTTTGGAGCCCCCCAAAATAAAGTCTGACACTGTTTCCACTGTTTCCCCATCTATTTCCCATGAAGTGATGGGACCAGATGCCATCATCTTCATTTTCTGAATGCTGAACTTTAAGCCAACTTTTTCACTCTCCACTTTCACTTTCATCAAGAGGCTTTTTAGTTCCTCTTCGCTTTCTGCCATAAGGGTGGTGTCATCTGCATATCTGAGGTTATTGATATTTCTCCTGGCAATCTTGATTCCAGCTTGTGCTTCTTCCAGCCCAGCGTTTCTCATGATGTACTCTGCATATAAGTTAAATAAGCAGGGTGACAATATACAGCCTTTACATACTCCTTTTCCTATTTGGAACCAGTCTGTTGTTCCATGTCCAGTTCTAACTGTTGCTTCCTGAGCTGCATACAGATTTGTCAAGAGGCAGGTCAGGTGGTCTGGTATTCCAATCTCTTTCAGAATCTTCCACAGTTTATAGTGATCCACACAGTCAAAGGCTTTGGCATAGTCAATAAAGCAGAAATGGATGTTTTTCTGGAACTCTCTTGCTTTTTCGATGAAAACCAGCTTTCAAAACCAACTTGAACACCTGGAAGTTCATGGTTCATGTATTGCTGAAGCCTGGCTTGGAGAATTTTGAGCATTACTTTACTAGTGTGTGAGATGAGTGCAACTGTGTGATAGTTTGAGCATTCTATGGCATTGCCTTTCTTTGGGATTGGAATGCAATCTGACCTTTTCCAGTCCTGTGGCCACTGCTGAGTTTTCCAAATGTGCTGACATATTGACTGCAGCACTTTCACAGCATCATCTTTCAGGATTTGAAATAGCTCAACTGAAATTCCATCACCTCCACTAGCTTTGTTCGTAGTGATGCTTCCTAGTGAAGGCCCACTTGACTTCACACTCCAGGATGTCTGGCTCTAGGTGAGTGATCACACCATCATGATTATCTGGGTCGTGAAGCTCTTTTTTGTATAGTTTTTCTGTGTATTCTTGCCACCTCTTGTTAATATCTTCTGCTTCTGTTAGGTCCATACCATTTCTGTCCTTTATTGAGCCCATCTTTGCATGAAATGTTCCCTTGGTATCTCTAATTTTCTTGAAGAGATCTCTGGTCTTTCCCATTCTGTTGTTTTCCTCTATTTCTTTGCATTGATCGCTGAGGAAGGCTTTCTTATCTCTCCTTGCTATTCTTTGGAACTCTGCATTCAGATGCTTATATCTTTCCTTTTCTCCTCTGCTTTTCGCTTCTTTTCTTTTCAGGACTTTTTGTAAGGCTTCCTCAGACAG
Organism: Bos javanicus; assembly: GCF_032452875.1. Lineage (NCBI taxonomy): Eukaryota > Metazoa > Chordata > Mammalia > Artiodactyla > Bovidae > Bos > Bos javanicus. The sequence goes on from NC_083870.1 coordinate 82,575,302, forward strand.
CTGTTTTGCTTTTTTGCCTTTCTTTTTCTTGGGGATGGTCTTGATCCCTGTCTCCTGTACAATGTCACAAACCTCCATCCATAGTTCATCAGGCACTCTGTCTATCAGATCTAGTCCCTTGAATCTATTTCTCACTTCCACTGTATAATCATAAGGGATTTGATTTAGGTCATACCTGAATGGTCTAGTGGTTTTCCCTACTTTCTTCAACTTCAGTCTGAATTTGGCAATAAGGAGTTCATGATCTTAGCCACAGTCAGCTCCCAGTCTTGTTTTTGCTGACTGTATAGAGCTTGTCCATCTTTGGCTGCAAAGAATATAATCAGTCTGATTTCGGTGTTGGCCATCTGATGATGTCCATGTGTAGAGTCTTCTCTTGTGTTGTTGGAAGAAGTTTGCTATGACCAGTGCATTTTCTTGGCAAAACTCTATTAGCCTTTGCCCTGCTTTATTCCATATTCCAAGGCCAAATTTGCATGTTACCCCAGGTGTTTCTTGACTTCCTACTTTTGCATTCCAGTCCCCTATAATGAAAAGGACATCTTTTTTGGGTGTTAGTTCTAAAAGGTCTTGTAGGTCTTCTTAGAACCATTCAACTTCAGCTTCTTCAGTGTTACTGGTTGGGGCATAGACTTGCTTCACTGTGATATTGAAGGGTTTGGCTTGGAAACAAACAGAGATCATTCTGTCATTTTTGAGATTTGTTGACCATGATGGCTACTCCATTTCTTCTGAGGGATTCCTGCCCACAGTAGTAGATATAATGGTCAATACTCTCTTAGCAAATTTAAATTATACAATATGGTATTATTAATTATAATTATCATACATTAGATCACCAGACTTTATTCATCATACGACTGAAAGTTTGTATTCTTTTATCAACTTCTCACCATTCCCCAACCTCCTCCCCTCTTCAAAACCACCAAACTACTTTGATATTATGAGTTCAACTTTTTTTTTATTTCACTTATAAATGGTACCATGCACTATTTGTCTTTCTCTTTCAGCCCATTTCACTTTGCAAAATATGCTCCAGTTTCATCTATTTTGTATTAAATAATAGGATTTCCTCTTTTTTAAGGCTGAATAATATTTCATTGTATATATAAGTTCAGTTCAGTTTAATTGCTCAGTCGTGTCCGACTCTTTGCGACCCCATAAACTGCAGCACGTCAGGCCTCCCTGTTCATCACCAACTCCCGGAGTCCACCCAGACCCATATCCATTGAGTTGGTGATGCCATCCAACCATCTCATCCATCCATATATATAATTTTAAATAATGCTGCAATGATATAGTTATCTTTCAAGGTAATGATTTTGTTTCCTTATACCCAGAAATGGGATTGGTGAATCATATAATTATTTTTATTTTTAATTTCTTGAAGGAAAATTCATATTGTTTTCCTAGATGATCCTGCTATTAATGCAGGAAATCACTTGTCTAATAGTTGCCATTCATTGAATTATTAGCATTTATGCTTAGAAATTAATAACACCTCAGTTAATTCTCACAAGCACCTAGAAGGGGTTATCACTATCCTTACAGAATAAATGAGGAAACCAAGAGTCAGGGGGATTCCATACATTTCTTAAGGTCACATATCTGGTAAGTGATAGAGCCAGAATTTGAATGCACCATGTACCTATTCCTTATATTTAAGGTTTCTTCAAGGGCAAAGACATACTGTAGTTTTGGTGTAATGAAGTTTCCCGGTTGAATTTTGTACAGAGTCTGGCAGGTATAATGAATAGGCATTTCTCTTACAGTGAGAGTTTTCACAATACAAGTAGGATATATTGAGGTAGAGTAATTAGAGACATGATTTGTATTACATGCAGCTGTTGGCTATACATCAGTTGCAGGAGAAAGGTTGTTATTCATGTAGCTTTGGGAACACATGCATGTTTGTTTTTAGTGGCTGGCTGTTCATTTGGCAGCTTATTCTTGCTTATTCTTGTGGTTCTTTTCTGGCAGCTATGAACTGTGCCGTTTATTTTGAATCTGTGTTTTTGAAAATACCATCTTATTAAAATTTTCCGCCTTCTCATTTTATAATAACAGATCTAACATCTCATTTATTTTGATCTAGTCTTATATGCTGTTTAGGATTTGCCTAGTGATGATTTTATCAACTAATATAATCTTTCCTTTCAAAACCAAAATTATGTATGCACTGTAAATTCCTTTATTCCCCCTTGTTGCTAGGAACCTGAAACTCTGCAAACCCCCTTCCTTTTTACCCATTGAAATTGTTTGTATAATCATTTCTTAAATATTAATAACATTCATATGAATGCATATATTGTACAGTCACAGAAAAGAAGCTGTACTTCCAAAAAAATACATATCAGACACAGGAGAAAGACCTCATTTTTGTGAAGACCATGGAAGGTTCTTTTCAGAAATCTTTCTGAAAGTGACTAGGTTCAGAGATCTGGTGAAAACCTTATTCTAGTTCTTGTTTGTTAGGAAAAGAAAGTTTACCATGGCTTTGGAGTCTACTCAAAGAGTTAAATCTTGAGGTCTTCTTATCAGAGTCAAGGAAATATACCAGCTAAAACATTATAAAAAAAGGAATTTTTATGCTTTCCTTCTAAGAAGTTAATCAATGAACCTAGCTGAGTGAGAACCTCTTAATTTGAATGTGTAATTAATTGTGTATACTTCTCTTCAAGCAATGAATAAAATTGTGAAAGCCAGAATTATAAACATGAGGGCACTTGTAGTCATGCCCAGTCCCCTTGGCTTGTCTTATATCCCACAGATGCATCCCAGCAAACAGATCTTCTACTTGGAAAACATTGAGTACAGTGCCTAGTATCAACAAGACTATCTGAAGGACTTTGCTTTGGCCTTCAATGAAGAGTGTAATTATGAATAGAGAAGGGAAAAGGATGGTGGATAATTGCCTGTGGATTGTGATGGGAAGGGCAAGAAGAGGATCTCTGTTTTTCTAGGGTAGGCAAGTGTGAAATGTAATGACTGCTCTCAACATGCTGGCACACCACTATCACAACCGGAAGCATGTTGTAGAATAAAGAAAAAGCAGCTATAGACATCACCCTTCCCTATGCTCTCTTCTGTTCATCAGTGAATGTCTCCTAGGTAATTTTATTCGGAAAGAATGTTCATCAAACTTGCAATACTTATTTTTGATGCCAAACATTCAGTGACATTCCTACCCAACCAGTTTTGCCCTGATCCTGTAGCCTGAGAGTAATTTCAAATGCCTCATTGCATGTCCCTCCTCTACAGTTAGACGTTTTGCTGAATCTCTTCTTCAAGGTCATTTTATCCAGCCTTCAGCACTTCTTTCCACACCTCATAGTTCCCAGCATTCCTGTATTTCAAAGTGCTAGAAAGTGTGTGAATGGCCATAACTGATAATCATAAATTGAAAGGAATGAAGAGAAAAAAGCAAGATAGTAGGTGTTCAAAAAATACTGGCTTAAGTCTTCTCATCCAATGGCCCTTTATACTTTACATGATCTCTTTTGATTAATACACTAACCCTGTAAGGAAGCCAGAACAGATGGCATTATCTGTATTTTAAGGATGAGGAAACAGAATCTCAAAGATATTATATGACTTCCCAAGGTCATTCAGCAAGGAAGTGTTTGGGTTTAAGACTTTAGTGAATTCTCCTATAAAGTCCGTGCTAAGTCGCTTCAGTCATGTCCGACTGTTCACAACCTTATGGACTGTAGCCCTCCAGGCTCCTCTGTACATGGTATTCTTTAGGCAAGAATACTGGAGTGCGTTGCCATGTCTTCCTTCAGGGGATCTTCCTAATGTAGGGATTGAACCTGCACCTCTTATGTCTCCTGCATTGGCAGGTGGGTTCTTTACCATTAGTGCCACCTGGGAAGCCCCCTAATAAAGTAGACATTGAATATATGAAATAAGAAAGTGCAGTAAGCCAGTAAACCTTTGCTATAGGTTGTCATCATTCCTTGTGCTTATCTGTGTTTTATCTCTTAATTAATTCATTTAAGAAGTATTGATGTGGAGAAGGAAATGTGAACCTACTCCAATATTCTTGCCTGGGGAATTCTTTGGACAGAGGAGCCTGTTGGGCTACAGTCCATGGGGTGGCAAAAGAGTCAGATGTGACTTAGTGACTAAACAACAACAAGTCTTATACAGACATTTCGTGAAAAACATAACTAAATCCCTATGTCACTACTAACAGTAAATTCTCAGTCAGTTCAGTCAGTTTAGTTGCTCAGTCATGTCTGACTCTGCAATCCCATGGACTGCAGCACACCAGGCTTTCTCGTGCATCACCAACTCCTGAAGTTTGCTCAAATTCCTGTCCATCGAGTCCGTGATGCCATCCAGCCATCTTATCCTCTGTCATCCCCTTCTCCTCCTGCCTTCAATCTTTCCCAGCATCAGGGTCTTTTCCAAAGAATCAGTTCTTTGCATCAGGTGGCCAAAGTGTTGGAGTTTCAGCTTCAGCATCAGTCCTACCAATGAATATTCAGAACTGATTTCCTGTACGATTGACTAGTTGGATATCCTTGCAGTCCAAGGGACTCTCAAGAGCTTTCTTCAACACCACAGTCCAAAAGCTTTCTTTATAGTTCAACTCTTAAATCCATACATGACTACTGGAAAAACCAAAGCTTTGACTAGATGGACCTTTGTTGGCAAAGTAGTGAATGAACAACAAACAATAAATTCTAATTGTACCTAATATTTAAAAGCTATATCATAAAAATTCTTGAAGAAAAAAGAAAAAGAAGTATTGATGGAGTGCCTATTATATGCTAAGCTCTACTGTGGGTGCTGAGAATACATCAATGAATAAAAGAGACAAAAATTCCTGCCCTCTTAGAGTTTATGTCTTTGTTTATTGAGATATAAATGCCTGGTGACTTACTTATCATTACTAAAATAAGTTGATTAATGAACATACTGATTTAGTCAATATTTATTAACTGAGCAACTACAGTGTGCCAGGTACTGTGATAGGTGCTAGAAAAAATATAGTGGAGAGCAAAAACAGGCACAAATCTGACTCTTATAGTACTATGATTCATTAGAGGAAATAGCCAATAATCAAATCATGAGTGCTAAGTGCTAAGGAGATGTTCATGGTGGTTTAAGAACACATAAAGGGGGATTTGACCAAGTAAGGGAGGGCAGGGAAGGTTTTCCTAGAAAGTGATGAGTGTGCTAAGATGAATAGTAGTTTAACTAGGGGAAACAGTGAGAAAATAGCATGCTAAAAGCTCTGTGATGACTAGAGGGACCTGTGGTAAAATTAACCTGAGGTAACTGTGGTGAAGTGCTTCCCTTGTGGCTCAGCTGGTAAAGAATTTGCAGAGGAAGATGGTGGAGTAGAAGGACATGTGCTCATCTTCTCCTGCGAGAACTCCAAAATTACAACTCGCTGCTGAACAACCATTAACAGGAGAATGTTAGATCCCAACAAAAAAAGATACCCCATGCCAAGGGCAAAGGAGAAGCCCCAGCAAGATGGTAAGAGGGGCGAAATCACATTTAGAATCAAAGCCCATACCCGCCAGAGACACTCGGAAGGCCCAAACAAACCTTGTGCACACCAGGACTCAGAGAACCCATGAGACTGAGCCAGAACTGTGTCTGAGTCTCTCCTGTGGAGGTACATGTCAGCAGTGGCCTGCTGCAGGGCAGGGGCTCTGGGTGCAGCAGGCCTGGGTATGGCATAAGCCCTCTTGGAGGAGGTCGCCATTAACCCCACCACAGAGCCACCAGAACTTACAAGGACTAGGGAAACAGACTTTCAGAGGGAACAAACAAAGCCTTGTGCACACCAGGACCCAGGAGAGAGGAGCAGTGATCCCACAAGAGACTGACCCAGACTTGCCTGTGAGTGTCCAGGAGTCTGCGGCAGAGGCGTGGGTTAGCAGTGGCCTGCTGCAGGGTCGGGGGCACTCGGTGCAGCAGTGCATACATGGGACCTTTTGAAGGAGGTCGCCATTATCTTCATTACCTCCACCATAGTTGGCCTCAGGTCAAACAACAGGGAGGGAACACAGCTGTGCCCATAAAATTGGATTAAAGATTTACTGAGCATGGCCCCACCCATCAGAAAAAGACCCAATTTCCCCCTCAGTCAGTCTCCCATCAGGAAACTTCCATAAGCTTCTTATTCTTATCCATCAGAGGGCCAACAGAATGAAAACCACAATCACAGAAAACTAATCAAACTGATCCCATGGACCACAGACTTGTCTAACTCAATGAAACTATGAGCCATTTCATGTAGGGCCACCCAAGATGGATGGGTCATGCTGGAGAGTTATGACAAAATGTAGTCCACTTGAGAAGGAAATGGCAAACCACTTCAGTATTCTTGCCTTGAGAACCCCATGAACAGTATGAAAAGACAAAAAGATATGACACTGAAGATGATCTCTCCACGTCGGTAGGTACCCAATATGCTACTGGAGATCAGTGGAGAAACAATTCTAGAAAAAATGAAGAGACAGAGCCAAAGCAAAAATAATGCCCAGTTGTGGATGTGACTGGTGATGGAAGTAAAGTCCAATGCTATAAAGAACAATATTGCATAGGAACCTGCAATGTTAGGTCCATGAATCAAGGTAAATTGGAAGTGGTCAAACAGGAGATGGCAAGAGTGAACATTGACATTTTAGGAATCAGTGAACTAAAATGGACTAGAATGTGTGAATTTAACTCAGATGACCATTTTATCTACTATGTGGGCAAAAATCTCTTAGAAGAAATGGAGTAGCCATCATAGTCAATGAAAGAGCCTGAAATGCAGTACTGGATGCAATTGCAAAAATGACAGAATGATCTCTGTTCATTTCCAAGGCAAACCATTGAATATTACAGTAATTCAAGTCTATGCCCTGACCAGTAATGCTGAAGAAGCTGAAGTTGAATGGTTCTAAGAAGACCTATAAGACCTTCTAGAACTAACACCCAAAAAAGATATCCTTTTCATTATAGGGTACTGGAATGCAAGGAAGTCAAGAGATACCTGGAGTAACAGGCAAATTTGGCCTTAGAGTACAAAAAGAAGCAGGTCAAAGGCTAAAAGAGTTTTGCCAAGAGAATGCACTGATCATAGCAAACACCCTCTTCCAAAAACACAAGAGAAGACTCTACACATGGACATCATCAGATGGTCAATACTGAAATCAGATTGACTATGTTCTTTGCAGCCAAAAATGGAGAAGCTCTATGGGGTCAGTAGAAACAAGACTGGGAGCTGACTGTGGCTCAGATCATGAACTCCTTATTGCCAAATTCAGACTGAAATGGGAGAAAGTAGGGAAAAACACTAGACCACAGTCAGGTATGATCTAAATCAAATCCCTTACGATTATATAGTGGAAGTGACAAATAGATTCAAGGGATTAGATCTGATAGAGTGCCTAAAGAACTATGTATGGAGGTTTGTCACATTGTACAGGAGGTAGTGATCAAGACCATCTCCAAGAAAAAGAAATGAAAAAAGGCAAAATGGTTGTCTGAGGAGGTCTTACAAATAGTTAAGAAAAGACAAGACATGAAAGGCAAAGGAGAAAAGGAAAGATATGCCCATTTGAATGCAGAGCTCCAAAGAATAGCAAGGAGAGAGATAAGAAAACCTTCCTCAGTGATCAATGCAAAGAAATAGAGGAAAAGAATAGAATGGGAAAGACTAGAGATCTCTTCAAGAAAATGAGAGATACCAAAGGAATAATTCATGCAAAGATGGGCAGAATTAAGGACAGAAGTGGTATGGACCTAACAGAAGCTGAAGATATTAAGAGGTGGTAAGATACACAGAAAAGCTATACAAAAAAATCTTCATGACCCAGATAATCACGATGGTGTGATCACCATCTGGATGATGTCTGGCTCTGGAATGACACCATTCCAGAGCCAGACATCCTGGAATGCAAAGTCAAGTCGGCCTTAGGAAGCATCACTATGAACAAAGCTGGTGGAGGTGATGGAATTCCAGTTGAGCTCTTTCAAATCCTGAAAGATGATGCTGTGAAAGCGCTGCACCCAGCATGTCAGCAAATGTGGAAAACTCAGCAGTGGCCACAGGACTGAAAAAAATCAGTTTTCATTCCAATCCCAAAGAAAAGCAATCCAAAGAATCCTCAAACTACGGCACAATTGCACTCATCTCACAAGAGTTCCAGAAAAACATCTACTTCTGCTTTATTGACTATGCCAAAGCCTTTGACTGTGTGGATCACACAAACTATGGCAAATTCTTCAAGAGATGGAAATACCAGATCACCTTACCTGCCTCCTGAGAAATCTGTATGCAGGACAAGAAGCAACAGTTAGAACTGAACATGGAAGAGCAGACTGGTTCCAAATTGGGAAAGGAGTACATCGAGACTGTATATTGTCACCCTGCTTATTTAACTTATATGCAGAGTACATCAGGTGAAATGCTGGACTGGATGAAGCTCCTGCTGGAATCAAGATTGCCAGGAGAAATATCAATAATCTCAGATATGCAGATGACACCACCCTTAAGACAGAAAGTGAAGAAGAACTAAAGAGCCTCTTAAAAAAGTGAAAGAGGAGAGTGAAAAAGTTGGCTTAAAATTCAACATTCGGAAAACTTAGAGCATGACATCCAGTCCCATCATTTCATGGCAAAAAGATGGGGAAATAATGAAAACAATGAGAGAGTTTATTTTTGGGGGCTCCAAAATCACTGCAGATGGTGAATGCATCCATGAAATTAAAAGACACTTGCTCCTTGGAAGAAAAGCTATGACCAATCTAGACAGCATATTAAAAAGCAGATACATTAGTTTGTCAACAAAATCCATCTAGTTCAAGCTATGGTTTTTCCAGTAGTCATGAACAGATGTGAGATTTGGACTATAAAAAAGCTGAGCACCAAAAGAATTGATGCTTTTGAACTGTGGTTTTGGAGGAGACTCTTGAGAGTTCCTTGGACTGCTAGGAGATCCAACCAGTGAATCCTAAAAGAAATCAATCCTGAATATCCTTTGGAAGGACTGATGCTGAAGCTGAAACTCCAATCTTTTAGCCACCTGATACAAAGAACTGAGTCCTTGGAAAAGACCTGATCCTGGGAGGGATCGGGGGCAGGAGGAGAAGGGGATGACAGAGGATGAGATGGCTGGATGGCATCACTGACTCGATGGATGTGAGTTTGAGTGAACTCCAGGAGTTGGTGATGGACAGGGAAGCCTGGTGTGCTGCAGTCCCTGGGATCGCAAAGAATTGGACATGACTGTGTGACTGAACTGAACTGAACTGAACTGCAGTAATGCATGTAGAAAGACACCATAGGAGTTTATATGCCTGAAGCACAAAGGAGGAAAAGAATTGATGAGGCTTGAGAAGTAGGTAGGAACAGGCCATGTAAGCTCTTATAGGTCATATTAAAGAGTTTGGTATTTATCTATTGAACAGCTAGAAGTAATTGATTTATTTTAAGCATAAGGAATGACAGGAAAAGGTTTGGGTTTTGAAAGAAATCACAGTTACTATACAGGCCACCCAGGAACATGGGTGGTCTAGTTACTAGGTTATGATAGTAGTCTATGCAGAGATGATGAAATGATAGCTTCTTGGACAAGGGTGGTGGCAGTGAAGATGGAGACAAGTGGATTATTCAAAGTAAAAATGACAGGCTCTAGTATTGGTTTGTAGCCAAAGATGGAGAAGCTCTATACAGTCAGCAAAAACAAGACCGGCTCAAATCATAAACTCCTTATTGCCAAATTCAGACTGAAATTGAAGAAAGTGGAGAAAACCACTAGACCATTCAGGTATGACCTAAATAAAATCCCTTATGATTATATAGTGGAAGTGAGAAATAGATTCAAGGGACTAGATCTGATAGACAGAGTGCCTGATGAACTGTGGATGGAGGTTTGTGACATTGTACAGCAGACAGGAATCAAGACCATCCCCAAGAAAAAGAAATGCAAAAAAGCAAAATGGCTGTCTGAGGAGGCCTTACAAATAGCTGTGAAAAGAAGGGAAGCAAAAATCAAAGGGGAAAAGGAAAGATATATCCATTTGAGTGAAGAGTTCCAAAGAATAGCAAGGAGAGATAAGAAAACCTTCCTCAGCAATCAATGCAAAGAAATAGAGGAAAACAGCAGAATGGGAAAGACTAGAGATCTCTTCAAGAAAATTAGAGATACCAAGGGAACATTTTATGCAAAGATGGGCTCAATAAAGGACAGAAATGGTAGGTACCTAACAGAAGCAGAAGATGTTAAGAAGAGATGGCATGAATACACAGAACTATACAAAAAAGATCTTCATGACCCAGATAATCATGATGGTGTAATCACTCCCCTAGAGCCAGACATCCTGGAATGTGAAGTCAAGTGGGCCTTAGAAAGCATCACTACGAACAAAGCTAGTGGAGGTGATGGAATTCCAGTTGAGCTCTTTCAAATCCTGAAAGATGATGCTGTGAAAGTGCTGCACCCAGCATGTCAGCAAATGTGGAAAACTCAGCAGTGGCCACAGGACTGAAAAAAATCAGTTTTCATTCCAATCCCAAAGAAAAGCAATCCAAAGAATGCTCAAACTAACGCACAAGTGTACTCATCTCACACGCTAGCAAAGTAATGCTTAAAATTCTCCAAGCCAGGCTTCAACAGTACCTGAACCATGAATTTCCAGTTGTTCAAGCTGGATTTATAAAAGGCAGAGGAACCAGAGATCAAATTGCCAACATCCGTTGGATCATAGAAAAAGCACAAGAATTCCAGGAAAACATCTACTTCTGCTTTATTGACTATGCCAAAGCCTTTGACTGTGTGGATCACAATAAACTGGGAAATTCTGAAAGAGATGGGAATACCAGACCACCTGACCTGCCTCCCAAGAAATCTGTATGCAGGTCAGGAAGCAACAGTTAGAACTGGACATGGAACATCAGACTGGTTCCAAATAGGAAAAGGAGTACATCAAGGCTGTATATTGTCACTCTGTTTATTTAACTTACATGCAGAGTACATCATGAGAAATGCTGGGCTGGAAGAAGCACAAGCTGGAATCAAGATTGCCAGGAGAAATATCAATCACCTCAGATATGCAGATGACACCACCCTTATGGCAGAAAGTGAAGAAGAACTAAAGAGCCTCTTGATGAAAGTGAAAGAGGAGCGTGAAAAAGTTGGCTTAAAGCTCAACATTCAGAAAACGAAGATCATGGCATCCGGTCCCATCACTTCATGGCAAATTGATGGGAAAACAATGGAAACAGTGGCTGACTTTATTTTTCTGGGCTCCAAAATCACTGAAGATTTTGATTGCAGCCATGAAATTAAAAGACGCTTACTCCTTGGAAGGAAAGTTATGATCAACCTAGACAGCATATTAAAAAGCAGAGACATCACTTTGTCCACAAAGGTCCGTCTAGTCAAGGCTATGGTTTTTCCAGTAGTCATGTATGGATGTGAGAGTTGGACTATAAAGAAAGCTGAGCACTGAAGAATTGATGCTTTTGAACTGTGGTGTTGGAGAAGACTCTTGAGAGTCCCTTGGACTGCAAGGAGATCCAGCCAGTCCATCCTAAAGGAGATCAGTCCTGGGTGTTCATTGGAAGGACTGATATTGAAGCCTTAACTCCAATATTTTGGTCACCTGATGCAAAGAGCTGGCTCATTTGAAAAGACCCTGATGATGGGAAAGATTGAGAGCAGGAGGAGAAGGGGATGACAGAGGATGAGATGGTTGGGTGGCATCACCGACTTGATAGACATGGGTTTGGGTGGACTCTGGGAGTTGGTGATGGACAGGGAGGCCTGGCGTGCTGTGATTCATGGGGTCGCAAAGAGTCGGACACAACTGAGCAACTGAACTGAACTGAAGTATTGGTTTGAATGTGGGTAGTGATGGAGAGGGTATGTTAAAGATGACTTCCTTAAAGCTGAAGCTGAATCTTGTTCAGTGAAGTATCTCTGTCCTAGCACAATATTTGGCACATAGTGTTCTGTCTGCTAGCAGAACTGGAACTAGCATAAACTCACATGACTCCCAATGTGATTTATTGCTCTTCCCTTCCTGTTGGAGTTTCACACTTTTGTGGTTTTAGTACACTTAAGTGAAGCAAGGTACTCATCACTGGGGTTAGTAAATGGCAAGAGGTAAGGTCAAAGTTGGGAATGGCAGGGGAAGGAGAGAAGAAACGGAATTATGAAAGATACTTTATCTTGGGTATTGTTGTTTTTTAGGAAAAGAGGCCATTTCTGTAATTTCCAGGGGATAACATATACAGTTAATTCTAAAATATATATATTCTAAATATATAATTCTAAAATATATATATTATATATGTATATATATATTATTGAGTACAGAACCTGGTGTCTATATTTTCAAATGCTTTCATTTGAATTTCTAATTTGAGCTTCACAGTAACCCTAAGAGATGAATAAGGCAATAATTATCGCCCTCATTTTCCAATAGAAGAAATTGTGTTTCAGAGAGATTTCATGTGCCAGAACTATTGAATGGAACTTGAATCCATACCTTTGAATTACAAGTTCAACATACTTTTCACTGGACTATACCTGGTATAGACTTACTGTTTTTGATGCTGTTAAACTTGGAAGTAAATTTATTGCAGGAGTTTTGAAGATAACTTGTTGAAATTCTAGTGAGTCTGTAGAGACCTGATCATGATCAGAAATGTGAAATCATGTGCTATATTCATATTTGCCTTAAAGTTGATTTGGATTTTCAGAAATATCAGTTGATTCTCCCAAGCAGAGCACTTGTATGGTATGTTGTGAGTAAACCAGGTTTGCAAATAGCCTTGTGCAGAATAGATTATTTGGCTCTCACTCAAAGGTTTTAGATTCAGAAATCCTCTTTTATGCAGGTATAACTGCTAGGCGAAAGGACCAAGGTGACAGCAGCAGGAAACAAAGGGCTCTTTGGCAAGTTTTCTGTTTCCACAGACAATGCTTTGCCTTTCCATTCCCTTTCTCCTTTCTCCCAATGAGCTTTCTGTTGCAGAATGACCTTTCCCCTGGACAAGTCAGGCTGCTGTTCACCAGCTTCTGCTGCCTTCCAGGACTCATGGAAGTTGGAAGGACCTAGACATATTGTGATGAACTGTGCTGGTGTGTTAGCAACTCAATTTGCTACCACTGAGAGATCCACACATTTTAATTATGAGCTTAGTTTCCTAAGCTTTGAAATTATAGTATCTGCGTGTATCACTGGTTTGCAGGTTTAGAGATGTATTCTCATCTCAGTTTCCAAGAATTTATGTGCACAATTCCCATTAATGGGAGTTGGATATATAAATTGATGGGCATCAAAATGAAAATATATCCTTTAGTCTGAAGGATGAACTAACTACGTGTCTCTTTCCAGCTCTTTTTACTAGGTGATCTTTGGAATTTTAGGGGAAATTTTTGACCATCTGATAGTTAGATTGTGGGATAAGCCCTAAATCTAGCACAAAATCATTCTACTTTACCAGTTTTATAAAAATGATTTTCAATATATGCATAAAATATTTTTTGGTGCTTATTTTAGGAGATTCTCCAAATGCCTTATTAAAGCTAATTGTTTTATTATTTTAAATATAAAAACATTATAAAATACATTAAAGTTATTAATAATCACCATGGAATGTATTTTCATTCATTTAACTAACATTTACTGAATTGCTACTCTGAGGTTCTGTGCTAAGCTTTGGGAAAACTAAGATACAATGTCTCTTTAATGGGGAAGACATATATAAAAACAGTGACTATTGTTAATAATACTGTATTGTGTATTTAAAAGTTGCTAAGTGGAGAAGGCAATGGCACCCCACTCCAGTACTCTTGCCTGGAGAATCCCATGGATGGAGGAGCCTGGAAGGCTGCAGTCTATGGGGTCGTTGAGGGTCAGACACAACTGAGCGACTTCATTTTCACTTTTCACTTTCATGCATTGGAGAAGGAAATGGCAACCCACTCCAGTGTTCTTGCCTGGAGAATCCCAGGGACGGGGGAGCCTTGTGGGCTGCTGTCTATGGGGTCACACAGAGTCGGACACGACTGAAGCGACTTAGCAGCAAGTGTAGGTCTTGGAATTTCTCATCACAAGAATAAAACTTTTGAAGCTGTATCGTGACAGATGTTAACTAGACTCATTGTGGTAATGATTTCACAATATATACAAATATCAAAATATCATTTACACATCTGAAACTAAGGTAATGTTATATGTCAGTTATATCTCAATAAAAATTAAAAACAATAATAGGCTTTACAATACAAAGCTAATAATGAGAGTAAGCAAAGCATTCTAAGGAGAATGAGGAGAGACATACTATCCGAAAAAATAGGAAAGGCTCCATACAGGATATACCATTTGAACCCAGTCTTGCAAGTTGAATAGGAATTCTCCACAATGAGAGGTTGAGACAGGTCATAGAGGATAAGAACATTCCAGGCAGAAGAAACTGAATATTCAAAGACTAAATGAAATTATACCAGGTATAGCAATATCCAAAGGGGACCAGAAAGAGATGAATCTAAAGACAGATTGAGATTAGATTAAGAAAAGTGCCCTGAAGAACTATATTCAGTGGGGAGCAATGGTTATTTTTAAGAAGAGTTATGGAACTATCCTATATTTTAAAAGTCTATTCTGAGGGCAGAGCAAAGAATGAATTGGCGTGAGAAAAGGTGATTTAACTGAAGTAATTGGGAGGCCATTAATTGAGTATCAGAATGGTTTGTTCTTTGGGATATATATGGAATATATATGTCTTTTGACTTTCTTGAGGGTGTCCTTTGAAGAACAAATATTTTTTTATTTTGATAGAGTTTAAAATTATCCATCTTTTCTTTTGTCACGTGGCACTTTGACATTGTATCTAAGAAACCACCACCTAATCCAGGGACATGAAATTTCATACTTATGTTTTCTTCTATGAGTTTTAGTTCTTGAAATCAGGTCTTTGGTTTTTTTGAGTTCATTTTTATATACGATGTGAGGGAAGAGTTCAAATTCCTTCTTGTGCATGTGCATATATTTTTGTCCCAGCACTATTTCTTGAAAAGACTATTCTTTCTCCATTGAATTATCTTGTCATCCTCACCAGTAATCAGTAGATGTGGACTTATTTTGATAGTCTCAATTCTGTTCCACTCGCCTAAATGTTTATCCTTATACCAGTACCACAATAGCTTGATTACTGTAGCTTTATTTTTTAAATTTATTTTTATTTATTGCTTATTCAAAAAATTTTTGTTTCAGATTGGATTATAGTTGATTAACAATGTTTTATTAGTTTTGGGCGCACAGCAAAGTGATTCAGTTATACACATACATGTATGTATTCCTTTTCAATTCTTTTCCTGCTTAGTCTATTGAACAGTGTTCCTGTGCTGTACAGTAGGTCCTCCTTTAAGTATGGCAGAGTGCATTTATAGTAGATTTTGAAATCAGGAAGTAGATTCCTCTTAGTCCTTTTTTGCTCAAGATTGTTTCAACTATTCTGAGTTCCTTGAAACTTTATTTCCTTATGAATTTTAGGGTTGGCTTGTTAATTACTATAAAAAGGCAATCTGGAATTTTGATAGTGTTGAGTTGAATCTGTAGATCAATTTGGAGAGTATTGACATCCTGATGAAATTAAGTCCTTTGATTCGTGAACATGGGAAGTCTAATTTATTTAAGTCTTCTTTAATTTCTTTCAACCAGAACTGCAAATTATTTGTGAATGAGATTGGAAGTCATTAGAGGGTTTTGAGCAGGGGAATGATATGATCTGACTTATGTTTTAAAAGACTGAGTGGGATGAATGGAGAAACCATTGACATATACATATTGCCATGTATAAAATAGATAGCTGGTGAGAAGATGCTATATAACACAAGGAGCCCAGTCTGACACTCTGTGATGACCTAGAAGGGTAGGATGGAAGGAGCAGAGGGGAGGCTCAAGACAGGGAATATATGTATAATTATGACTGATTTGCAGTGTTGTACAGCAGAAACCAACACAGCATTGTAAAGCAGTTTTTCAATTAAAAAATAAATTGAAAAAGAAAAGAAATTACTTTGGCTGCCTTTTGTAGAATAAACTGTAGGAGAGGAAAGTAAAGGACAGAGACCATTTAGAAGGCTACAACAATAGGCTGTTAGGAAAATGGTGGCTTGGACTAGTGTAAATAGTAAGGAGTGTAAGATCTAGTGTCTATTTTAAGGCTAGACTGACAGGATTTATTTAAGAATTGGAAATAGGAGAAGAAGAAAGATGTCAAAAAGTGTTTAACTGGAAGGATGGAGTTTCCACTAAGATAAGGAAGACTGTAAGAGGAACATGTTCATGGTAATTGGGGCAGGGATCTATCAGGAGTTCAATTAAATGTGAATGTTAAGTGTTAGGTATGAAATGCCTATTAAACATTCAAGCTGAGATGTCAAATTGGCATTTGGTATATGAACATAGGAATTTAAGAATCCAAATAGTGTATACAGATGATGTTTAAAGTCCAGAATATAAGATATCATCTAGAGAAGGTGTCTAGATGGAGAAGAGATCTCAGGGCTGAACCTTGGGGACACAAGTGTTACGGGTTAGGGAGATGGGATGAATTCACCAAAAGAGACTAAAAGGAGCAATGAAGTAGGAGAAAAATCAAGAGATCATGATATCTTAAGAGTTACGTTTTTAGAAAGTGTTTCAAGAAGACAGACTGATCAAGTGTGTCAAATGCTGCTGATAGGTTGAATAAGATGAGCATTAATCATTGTATTTGTCTATATGAAGGTCATTGGTGACCTTGACAATATCTGTTTTGGTGAAGAGACGGGGACTTAGCTCATTTGTAGTAAACTTGAGAAAGAATGGAAACTGCATATAGACAACTCTTTAAGGAAATTTCCAAAGAGGGTAGAGAAATTTCCCTTTCATGTTACCTTGAAAAGGACATGCTATCAACCAGGCATTTTAAAAGAACTTCTACTCTAAAAAAATTTCAAACCTAGAGAAAAGTTGAAAGAATCTTAACAATGAATAACTATATATCCTTCACCTGCTGCTGCTGCTGCTAAGTCGCTTCAGTCATGTCTGACTCTGTGCGACCCCATAGACGGCAGCCCACTAGGCTCCTCTGTCCCCGGGATTCTCCAGGCAAGAATACTGGAGTGGGTTGTCATTTCCTTCTCCAAGGCATGAAAGTGAAAAGTGAAAGTGAAGTCACTCAGTTGTGCCCGACTCCTAGCGACCCCATGGACTGCAGCCCACCAGGCTCTTCCATCCCTGGGATTTTCCAGGCAAGAGTACTGGAGTGGGGTGCCATTGCCTTCTCCTAGATTCATTGATTTTGAATATCTTTCCACATTTGCTTTCTCTCTTCAAGTGGTTTGCTAAACCATATGAAAGTGACTTGCAGACATCATGACACTTTATCCATAAATACTTCAGCTTCATGTCCCAAGAAAATTAGTAATAATTCCACATTGTCTGATATCCAGTCATATTTATGTTCTCCCAAATATCTCAAAAGATCTTTTATATATATATATACATGTATTTTTTTTAATCCAGAAGCCAATCAAGGTTTAAATGTTGCGTACTGCTATGTCTCTTTAGTATCTATCTATAGAAAAGTCCTCCTGTTCTTCTAAAAATGATTTTTATTTTTTGAAAGTCCAGGCCAGTTGTCCTATGGAATGCTGCTACTGTGTGCGTGCTCACTTATGTCCGACCCTTTGCAACCCCATGGACTGTAGCCTGCCAGGTTCCTCTGTCCATTGGATTTTTCAGGCAAAAATACGGAGTGGGTTGCCATTTTCTCCTCCAGGGGATCTTCCCAACCCAGGGATCAAACCCACATCTCCTTCATCTCCTGCATTGGCAGGCAAATACTTTACCACTGTGCCACCTGGAATATCCTACATTTAATTGTTCAATGACAGATTTTATTTTCTTGGGCTCCAAAATCACTGTGGATAGTGATGCAGCCATGAAATTAACAGATGCTTGCTCCTTGGAAGGAAACCTGTCACAAACCCAGACAGTGTATTAAAAAGCAGAGACATCACTTTGCCAATAAGCCATATAGTCAAAACTGTGGTTTTTCCAGTAGTCACGTATGGATGTGAGAGTTGGACCATAAAGAAGACTGAGTGCCGAAGAATTGATGCTTTCAAATTGTGGTGCTGGAGAGGACTCTTGAGAGTCCCTTGGACTGCAAGGAGATCAAACCAGTCAATCCTAAAGGAAATCAGCCCTGAATATTCATTGAAAGGACTGATGCTGAAGCTGAAGCTCCAATACTTTGGCCACCTGATGCGAAGAGCTGAATCATTGAAATAGACACTGATGCTCCGAAAGACAGGCAGGAGGAGAAGGGGGTGGCAGAGGATGAGATGGTTAGATAGCATCACTGACTCAATGGACATGAGTTTGAGCAAACTTCAGGAGATAGTAGAGAATAGAGTAGCTTACTGTGCTGCAGTTCATGGGGTCCCAAAGAGTCAGACACCACTTATGACTGAACAACAAAATTGTTCTTGGTAGCTTGTTTCTTTTTTACATATATCCTATCAACTGGAAATTAAGTTTAAAGGCTTAATTAGATTTAGGTTAAATGTTTTTGGCAAAAATGCCTTAAGTTATATTGCATGCTTCATATGATATTTCATCAGGGGGCATATAATATTAGGTTGTCCATTGTAATGATGCTAAATTTGATCCCTTAGTTAAAATGGTGATTGCCAGATTTCTTGATTATAAAGTAACATTTTCATTTTGTACTTTGTATAAAAAGTCTGTGGATAATGTTCTAGTACTATGCAAATATCTCAAGGGAAGCCTTTTAAAAAATGAAAGTAATATAGCATGTTTATTCACTGATGAAAATGACAAAACATTAAAAAACATTGATGATACAAGAGAAAGAAGAGATGATTCCTGGAGTATTGTTCTTGGATACATGAGAGAGATAATAGGATGCAGTGCACAGCTGAAGAACTAGACTTTGGAGAGATGCATAAACATTCTCCAAGGTATTTGGTGGGAAGTAGATGATATGAGTACAGATGAAGGGAGAATGGTATGCATGATGGTGGGAGCTTTTGGAATTTCCTTCCTAATTGGTTGTATTTATCACTAATTATATAGGGATTTTTTTCAGATGTAAACTCAATCAACTTTGGGGTTCCAGCCTTGCCCTTCTGTCTTCCTAGGGTGACACTAAGTCCTTTAGGGTCTGAATTTTCCATGGTCTGAGGAAAAGGGAGAATCTTTCATCATTTGTCATTTGCTTCAATATCTGTGGTCGTATCACAATTCTCAGCTTATACAGTCCATGCCTATGGTACCTCCTTGTCCTTCAGACCAACTGACCTTCTGGCAGCCATTTATGAGGTCAAGGAAGGTGTGGGAACTATCACAGATTCTTTCTTCCTACACTTGGTTGCGTTTCTGCTGAACTGTTGCCACATATTTCTGGTACAGGGGTTTTGCTTATAAAACTTACGGTCTTTCCTTATGGTCTTTCTGTACTTTGCCCAGGAAGCAAAGTACAGATCTTTGTTCTTAGAATCTTCCAAGCTTGTATGACATGTCTATTGTCAATCCACACAGGGCAGACTTCCTTCTCGAAGACTCACATCAGTGCTAACTTCTTTGCTCTTATTTTCAACCATAGATCTTTCTTCAGCCTAACTTTCATAGATCCTCTCTCATTTTGCCTTCTTTACCATTCTGTTGTTTTGATTAGGACTTCATGCTCTGAGAACTTCATGACCCTAATTTTTCAAAGAAATTTTTTTTCTCTCAAAAAACAACTATACCAACAAAACAAAACATTTGTAGACTTTCAAGATTTCTATATCTGTCAGGGGATTAAGAGGTTTTTTTTTTTTCAAACAAAGAGAACTTGACTCTGTTTGCTGGATTTTGCCTTCCCTTGAGTACATAAGTGTTAGCGTCAAGGTTTTGTTTTAATGGCAGAGAATAAAGGAATTTCTGAGAACAAAAAAATCATTGAGTAATATTTAAAATGTTATTCCACACATGCATTATTCAGACATGTATTTTCCCACAGTTAGACTCTGTTGTGGTGTATTAATCAGAATGTTGAATCTTTACCTTTAAAAGACCTAATGAAGCATTGCAGAGTGTCTTAGGTGACAATGACAGAACAGGAAGTTAAGCTCTGAAAAGAATTCAAGTTGGGATTTAAAGTGGAAAGGAAGATGCTCTGCTTATATATACTTTACTGATTTTTAATCACTGTTGGTCTGTAGAGTGGCAAATATGGAAGGGATGTTTTGAAATGTCATAAATTCACCAAGAAATGGACAGAGTTCTTTTGAGACCACATTTTATTCTGGTTCTTCTAAAACAGAGAAAGCCAAAGTCATAACACTCTTCTGATTTGCTGAGGAAAACGACCAAACTCACCATTTGATTCTGTTAATCCTTTTATTATGTACCTAAGTGATGTGACTCAGTGTCATATTAATTTCAAAATATGGACCATCCTATTTATGTGATTTTTTTTTGCAGGCAAGAAGAAATAAATTCTGGGTTTAAGGTCAGTTTAGTGATATTTTATTAAAAAAGAATAATGTCAGTGATTTGGGAGCTTGTTTTAGAGAGGGCACTGAAAAGTGACAATTCACTTTTAAATTTAGAGTGAAATTTCGGTATCATGTCTCTTCATACATAAATATTAGCTCTATCAGCATATTTATACATGCATATGATGTTACTGGTTATATTATACTTATGTGGTAGTATGTATTTGTCATAAGACATATTTATGTAGATGCCCTAAAGTTATGGAATCTTGGAGGACACTGGGAGTATAAATCAGTCCAGTGCTTCAAGATATGGGTTGCTGAATAGTGGAGCAGGTAGTCTCTCATAGAGAGTTCACTTGAATGTTCTGTCCTAGAGGCAGCGTTTGTTTCTTAGGTACCTGATTGATTTTAGGGTTGCTTCTTTTACTGCAGAAGCACTTGTAATACTACCTGGTTGAAAACGGTCAAAGCAACTTTTCTCAGGGTGTGTAAAACTGCTTATGTAAGGTCTTTTATAATGTATGTATACTGAAAGACACATTTGAGAGTGTCTATTATTTGTTCTTATATATGTATGTGCTTAAGATGAATGTCTCCAAAAATAGTTTGCATGTGCTGATTGTAAATACAACTTTTTGCTAGATGAAACACAGTTGTGGGTCGCAGCTTATACTTGAAACACCACCTCTCTTTTCTGTATCCATGTAAATCCTTTCCATCCCTGTAGGCACGGCTTCATCTTCTCAATGAAGCCTTCCCTGATTCTGTTAGTCCTCAGAGATTTCTCTTTCTTTGATCTCCAAGAGTGTTCTATCTGACTCACCTCTTTGGTTTTTCTCATTTAGGCTTTGTAACTAGTCCTGTTTGTATGGCTTTTTTTAAAAAAACTCTTTCTGCTTTTATATCATGTCTTTTCCACTGGATTGCAGACTCCCTGAGATCATAGACCATGTACAATAAGTATTCACATCTTCTTATACTGCTTAGCACGTGGTAAATACTCAAACCATATTTGTTGAGAGAATACATGAAGCAAATGTCAGTTTTGAGCACCACCACAGGACCATGTACAAAAGTGGCCTATGAACTAAGATTAGCATAAGGTACATTTTCAGAGGATCATGGACGCTCAGGATGAGAAGACACTTGAAGAGACTTTATCTTCAAGTTTATCCAGCACCCTGATGTGCAAATCTCCTCTTCAGGGCAGAGTTGTCTCCTTCAGATGGAACATCTCCCATGATTCAGAATGAATGCTTTAAGGAACATGGAATTTTCAGGTACCATAGTAAATTATTAAACATGGCAAATTTTCAGCCAAATTGTCTGGGTTCAAGTCCACTGCTCCTTATTAACTCTGTGGCTTTGGACACGTTCTTTAGTTTTAGGTTCTTCACCTAAAAAACTGGGATGATCATACAAACTCAGTCTTTTATTTGTAATTCTAAAACATATAATCTCTGAAAACCAAAAGATTTTGCTACTTATTTGCCCAGAAAATCTGCCCTGATCAAAACTAGAGAAGAATCTGACTTAAATGGCTATAAGGTTACTTATAGGTTTTTGTCTGCTTGTTAATTGGTGAATATTCATGTTTTAGTCATGAATAATCAGTCCTGAATATTCACTGAAGGACTGATGCTGAAGCTGAAGCTCCAATACTTTGGACACCTGATGTGAAGAACTGACTTATTGGAATAGACGCTGATGCTGGAAAAGATTGAAGGCAGGAGGAGAAGGGGACGACAGAGGATGAGATGGTAGGATGGCATCACTGACTCAAAGGACTTGAGTTTGAGCAAGCTGCAGGAGTTAGTGAAGGACAGCAAAGCCTGGTGTGCTTCAGTCCATGGGGTTGCAAAGAGTCAGATATGACTGAGCGACTGAACTGAACTTATTCATATTCCTCTGCAAAAATAATAATGTTTTTGGCTATGATGTACTGCCCCAAATCCTGCTCCATATAGTGTATGTTCTCTATTATAATTTTCCAAAAAGTTCTGAATGCCGAAATGTATTTAGCCTTCAAGCAGGCCAGGTAAGGAGTTGTGGACCTGTATTACTTAGTCGTAAGATTGGAGGAGGAAATGGCAACCCACTCCAGTATTCTTGCCTGGAGAATCCCAGGGATGGGGGAGCCTGGTGGGCTGCCGTCTACGGGGTCTCACAGAGTTGGACACGACTGAAGTGACTTAACAGCAAGATTGTGATGAGGATTAAATGATATAATAGATGGGAATCATTTAGCACAGTGTTTTGCATACAATAAGCCCTTAATAAAAGTAATAATAATAAATGTCAGATAATGTTATTGGTATTTACATTTTATACTATAATCACACCAGACATTTTGGAAAAGTTAAGTTTCTTTCTGTTGCCATTTTGTGTTTGTTATCCATCGAAGTATGTCTACTTTTTCTTACTGCCTAGTGAATAAATGATTTCCCCAGGAGGGTAGACTTTGAAACATCTTTAAAAATAGAATTATATTCATGATTGAATTTTTATTATTGACTCCTTCTTTCAGAAGATTCCTTGGGAATGTGTTCATTCTTAATCATTTGTCTGTGGACTCACTCAACAAAAGCATATTGGGCAGTTTGTTAGGTGCTGGTGATGTGACAATAAACAAATAGACATTGTCCCTACCTTCCTACAGCTTACAGTCTAGTGGAAGCTAATTAATGTTATTTTTTGTCATTTGTTCTTTTGTCTGGTCAATAAATTATTGAGTACTTATTTTATACCAGACAGTGTTCTAGGCACAGGGCATACAGGCAGTTACCAAAGTAGACAAGGTCCCAGCCACCATAAAGTTTATTTTTTACTGGGGAGAGATAGGTAGTAAACAAACTGTTGTTGTTGTTTAGTTGCTAAGTCGTGTCCAACTCTTTGTGAGCCCATAGACTGTACCCCATCAGGCTCCTCTGTCCATGGGATTTCCGAGGCAGGAATACTGGAGTAGGTTGCCGTTTCCTTCTCCAGGGGATCTTCCTGACCCAGGGATCAAACCCACATCTCCTGCATTGGCACACTCTTTACCACTGAGCCACCTGGGAACCCCTAGTAAACAAATAGACAAACAAATAACACAATATTTTCAGATGATGATAAATTCAATGAAGGAAATAGAGTAGACTGATGTGAGACTGACTTGGTATATTTGAGGGTGGAGCTACTTTAGATGGGTTAGTCAGAGAAGGCGTGGTGAGGAAATGTTTGAACCAAGACCGTGTATTAGATATAGATTTGACCGACTATCAGAAATAATGGAGGCTTAAAACATGATGGTTAATTTTTTTCTCACCAAATTTTTGGTAGTTCTGCCTCACCAAAAGTTATCTTGGGCTTCTGTATCCTATATCTTGTTGTTCTACCATCCCTTGAGTGTCATACAAATGGTTCCAAAATTGCCAACCACTAGGTCCATCCGTGAACTTCCAGATGTTCAAGCTGGTTTTAGAAAAGGCAGAGGAACCAGAGATCAAATTGCTGACATCTGTTGGATCATCAAAAAAGCCAGAGAGTTTCAGAAAAACATCTCTTTCTGCTTTATTGACTATGCCAAAGCCTTTGACTGTGTGGATCACAATAAATTGTGGAAAATTCTGAAGGAGATGGGAATACCAGACCACCTGACTTGCCCTTGAGAAACCTATATGCAGGTCAGGAAGCAACAGTTAGAACTGGACATGGAACAACAGACTGGTTCCAAATATGAAAAGGACTATGTCAAGGCTGTGTATTGTCACCCTGCTTATTTAACTTCTATGCAGAGTACATCATGAGAAACACTGGGCTGGAGGAAGCACAGGCTGGAATCAAGATTGCCAGGAGAAATATCAATAACCTCAGATATGCAGATGACACCACTCTTATGGCAGAAAGTGAAGAACTAAAGAGCCTCTTGATGAAAGTGAAAGAGGAGAGTGAAAAAGTTGGCTTAAAGCTCAACATTAAGAAAACTAAGGTCATGGCATCTGGTCCCATCACTTCATGGCAAATAGATGGGGAAACAGTGGAAACAGTGTCAGACTTTATTTTTTGGGGCTCCAAAATCATTGCAGATGGTGATTGCAACCATTAAATTAAAAGATGATTACTCCTTGGAAGGAAAGTTATGACCAGCCTGCTGCTGCTGCTGCTAAGTTGCTTCAGTCGTGTCCGACTCTGTGTGATCCCATAGACGGCAGCCCACCAGGCTCCCTGGTCCCTGGGATCCTCCAGGCAAGAACACTGGAGTGGGTTGCCATTTCCTTCTCCAATGCATGAAAGTGAAAAGTGACAGTGAAGTCGCTCAGTCGCGTCTGACTCTTAGCGACCCCATGGACTGCAGCCCACCAGGCTCCTCCGTCCATGGGATTTTCCAGGCAAGAGTACTGGAGTGGGGTGCCATTGCCTTCTCATGACCAATCTAGACAACATATTAAAAAGCAGAGATGTTACTTTGTCAACAAAGGTCCATCTAGTCAAGGCTATGGTTTTTCCAGTAGCCCTGTATGGATGTGAGAGTTGAACTATAAAGAAAGCTGAATGCCAAAGAACTGATGCTTTTGAACTGTGGTGTTGGAGAAGACTCTTGAGAGTCCCTTGGACTGCAAGAAGATCCAACAAGTTCATCCTAAAGAAGATCAGTCCTGGGTGTTCATTGGAAGGACTGGTGTTGAAGCTGAAACTCCAATACTTTGGCCACCTGATGCAAAGAGCTGACTCATTTGAGAAGACCCTGATGCTGGGAAAGATTGAGGGCAGCAAGAGAAGGGCACGACAGAGAATGAGATGGTTGGATGGCATCACCAACTCAATGGACATGGGTTTGGGTAAACTCTGGGAGGTGGTGATGGACAGGGAGGCCTGGCGTGCTGTGGTTCATGGGGTCACAAAGAGTCAGACATGACTGAGTGACTGAACTGAACTGAGGTCCATCCTCTCACCATTGGGAAGGGAAAAGAGAGAAGAAAGAGGACATCCCTTAATCAAAATGTATCCCCTATAAGGAAGTCACCCCCAAATTGAATACATCACTTTTGTTATACCCCATTCAGCTGGTAAAGAATCCACCTGCAATTCAGAGACCTCACTTCAACTCCTGGGTTAGGAAGATCCACTGGAGAGGGAATAAGATGTTACCCACTCCAATATTCTTGGGCTTACCTGGTGGCTTAGCTGGTAAAGAATCCACCTGCAATATGGGAGACTTAGTTTCAATCCCTAGGTTGGGAAGATCCCCTGGAGAAGGGAACGGCTACCCATTCCAGCATTCTGGCCTGGAGAACTCATGGACTGTATAGTGGCAAAGAGTCAGACAACACTGAGGGGCTTTCACTTTCACTTTCATTGGCCAGAACAGTCACAGGGCGACAGCTAATTGCCCACCATGAAATTTCGTTTTTTCTTAGGGAATCATGTACTTAGCTAGACATCCTGTTACTATGGCAGAAGAGGAGAATGGGTATTGGAGGACTAGCCACATCTGCCACAGACCTGAATAATTAAATGGAGTCTGGGGAAGAACATCTACGGCAATAACATTCTGAGCAGGACGAATAGAATTTCAAAGACTCTGAGAGGAGGTAGATTTTCCATTAAGATAAATGACACTTAAGTATCAGGGCCCTCCACTTGCCTCAGTCCCTTCCAGTGTCCTGCACTTAATTTTATGTAATTAATCCAAAATCGAATAAGCTTAGGCCCTACAAAACATTGATCAGTCTCTTTCCCTGAGCAAGGAAAGTGACTGGCAAATTAGGAAATGAAAGAGACCAGTATGTGTGGAGCAGAGTAAGAGAGAGAGAGAGGAGAACTAAATGAGATGGAGGAGATAAATGGGGACCAGTCCGTATAGGATGTTATATGGAAAGAACGTTAGATTTTATTTTAATGTAATGGGAAACCATTGCAGAATTTTAATAAAGGAGAAATGAAATTTGATTTATGTTTACCTTGAAGGAGACACATGAGAGAATGTTCACTGAAAAATTTAAAACGATCTAATGTACATCAATAGAGAATGGATTAACAAATTGTGGTATATTTATAAGGGGAATATTTTAGAGTAATGAGAATGAATAAGTTGTATCAGTGTTGCTGCTGCTGCTGCTAAGTCGCTTCAGTCATGTCCGACTCTGTGCGACCCCATAGACCACAGCCCACCAGGCTCCCCCATCTCTGGGATTCTCCAGGCAAGAACACTGGAGTGGGTTTCCATTTCCTTCTCCAATGCATGAAAGTGAAAAGTGAAAGTGAAGTCGCTCAGTCGTGTCCAACTCTTAGCGACCCCATGGACTGCAGCGTACCAGGCTCCTCCATCCATGGGATTTTCCAGGCAAGAATACTGGAGTGGGGTGCCATTGCCTTCTCTGGGTATCAATGTTAGTGAAACTCAAAAATATGATGTTGAGCAAAAGAAAAAAGCAGATGATATATGATAACCAGTGTAATTTCCTTTACATATGATTTTATGTATATAAAGTGTTAAAGCATTCAAATCAACATATTCCTAAGGAAACAAACTGTAGAAAGGACTGGAAGTTGCCTGACCAATATTGTTTCTCCTTCCTTCATAGTAGCATAACCGTACTTTTATTGTGGTGAGAATGTGTCCAAGTAAAAAACTACATTTTTAAGCTTCTCTTGCAGCTATGTAGGTTGTTATATGATTCTGAAAAATAGGATAAAAGTGGAAATTGTTGGATAGGGCTCTTGGGAAAGATCCTTAAAAGGAAGAAAGAGTCAGCTGACATGTGCCCCTTTGTCACTGGCCTTATCCTCTTGCATTGGAAATGGGTCACAATGATTGGAGCTGGAGTAATCATATTGCTACCATTATGGGAAAAATCAGGAGAATCCCAAAAAGTTTGACCTTGACACCAAACCAACTTCACTGTCTCAACTGCCTACCCCAGGTTTCTCAGTTGTATGAGAAAAAACAAACAAACAAACATCCATTTCTCTTTGTACCATTGTTATTTGGATTTTCTTTTACATGCAGCTGAACTTAATCCTAATTGATATGCATGAATCTAAATATTTAATAAAAATAAAATCCCATCCATAAAAATGAGAATCACTAAATTGACTAAATTCAGAACATTTATTACCTCTGGAGTGGGAATAATGAGAATGGAATATGTACACAGGTCCTTCAGTTATATTTTATTTTTTAAAGAAAAAGAGTCGAAGCAAATATGACACAATGTTAATATTTTTAAAAGGTGGGTGGTTGATCCATTGGTATTCATTAACCTTGGCCGAGAAAGAATGGAGACATAGAAGTCGAGGTTCTTGTCACAATACAGGTGAGAGATGGTGATGGTTTGGATTAGACTAGAAAATGAAAATCTGTATTTGGAATATAGTTGGGGGGTAGAACCTACAGGATTTCATGTTGAACTGGATAGGAGTTGTGAAAGAATGAAGAAACTCAAGAATGACCAATGTTTCGTTCTAAGCAACTGAGTAGATAGTGGTGCCACTTACTGAGGCAAGGATGGTGGGAGGAGGAGCAAGTTCAGGAAGGGTGACAATGAAGAGCCTCATTTGGGATAGTAAACACTGAGATGTGTGAGTGGGAATATCAAATAGGCAACTTGATACAGGGAACTGCAATTCTAGGGCTTGTTTAAGGCATTCCAGAAGATGGAATCAGATGGTGCATCCACGTGGAGTCTTGTTCATTATCTCCCCTTTAACTTCTCTGATGCAGATTTGGAACTTGGAAGAAGAAATGGCTTCTGGTAGGGCCAAGTCATTTGTGACAGAGTTCAGGTAGTTCTCTGTAAGGCCCAGGTGGCTCAGACAGTAAATGCTCTGTAAGGCCTGCCATCCTCTTTCTCAAATGGCTCCGTGGAAGTGAGTACAAGACAATAATTCAGAGTTTAATAATTGGTGATTGTCAGTATCAATTTCACTGCATTTTTTGGTCATTTAGATAGGATCAGGACTTTTAACCTTGGAAATGTGAAGGAAGAGGCATTAGCCTGATATTCATTCTGCTGTGCTTGTGTTTAGCTAGTATGTTTTCTAAGTACATGGGGGTAGAGTCCAACATTTAACAAATATTGTAGTCAAAATTGTGTACAAGTGTTCAGTGATGTTAAAGGAAAATTTTCACTAAATTAATCCCCAGTCTTTTATGAGAGCACTGTTTGCAATACATAAAAACAAATGTAATCATTTATTAAAAGCCTAGTATATGCCAGACACTTCACATACAGTAGATAATATTAATCCTTGCGAAAGTTTTATGAAGCAGTCACTTTTATTGTCCTATGTAACTTAACCTTTTGAGTATTTAGTTTTCTTATTTCAAAAACAAAGTTTTGTAAGAATATATATGTCAAAGATTTTTGCCACAAGTAAATTTTGATCAAGCCAGTACCTGTGGAATATTTTAATGCCATAAATAGAAGCTAATAAAGAATGAATTATATGGGGTCTGAGAAAAGTGATAGATGGAAAAAAAATTTAGGCTTGAGTGAAGGGCTCTAATTCTTTTCCAGAAAGAGCACTTTTATTGAAATACAGACATATACAATGGCACATTCTTAAATAAATGGCTTTAATGTGTAAAAATCCAGTGTAGGAAAACCAAACTGTGATTAAAATTTTAAAGGTTTGATAAATAGCTTTTAAATTAATTGTGTGTGTGTGTTATTTCTGGGTAAAAGTTTTCTGGTTAATGTAGAATTTTTTTGCCCAAATAGTCATTGATTTTCCTGGTGTTCTCAATATTTTCCAATTTCAGATTATTTCAGGTTTTATCTGTAGAAAAACAAATGACACAGAAATGTCAACATAAAAGACTGCAGCTAAATATAAAAATTTAAGTGCTCAGGATCAAAAATAATAAGATCATTGCTATGAAATTAGAAGAGACTCATCAAAGTAAAAGTAGCTGTGACTAAGGACTATGAAAATATAAAGGGATTAACATATGTGATAATAGGCTAATTAAACCTTAGTTTTTCACTGTGATGATTTTATAGCATCTTCTTCTTGTTGCCAGTTTGGAAGCTGCCAGCAAATATTTTCTTAATTGCAAAAGGAGACAATATGTGTTCTACTGTCTCATTCATAACATTTAATGCAGACAGTATTAGGATGCTGCATGGAGGTTGAAAAGGACCATATTATTTGAAAAGCA